>NC_062528.1:5219596-5272096 GCF_022655615.1 Tachysurus fulvidraco | reverse complement strand
CAAAGGAACAGAAAATGGAAGTTTAGGGATGAATGCGATTGCGTGTTTAGGAGCTGGAAGAGAATAGGTACTACATCAACTCCAGTTGGGCCCCAAAGGGCTAATGTGCAGGAGAGCACAGCAGGGGTCAGAGGTCACAGGGGCACACTCTGCCATGGCTAATTGGTGACACTGGTTCAAACCGAGATCAGAACTGTCCTCTGAATATACAGTATTAGTAAAAATAAATAAATAAATATATATATATATATATATACATACACACTTGTCCACTGTATGGGACCGTTTAGCCATTGATCAGGATGATCGAGTCAAACAGTATTAAGCAACCAAAAGTAACTTTAGAAATATATTTAATATTTGTACATATCTGTATGTGTTGCAGCAAATAACATATTATACAAAAGTATGTTTTAATCATTTTTATAATGAATAATAACTCACTGAGCGAACCAGTAATGAAAGAGAGCTCTAAAAATACACAACCAGCATTAATATAAGGAATGTCTACAATATTAGAGTCGTATACTCCAATCATGCACATTTTGCTGTCTATGTTGTAATATATGTCGTAAGGCTGTAGACAGGATTATAGCGTTTGATGACTAATTTTCAATCCGCACTGTTAAATTTGAAGGACAATGGCCATAAACTGACATTACAAGACAACAAACATATAATTAATCGCCTTGTTTAGTGGAACGAGTCGAGGACAATAAAAATGTCAACATTCATTACAGAATCTTTATCAAATAAATTGGTGTAAAATATTTAAAAAGCGTTTTTGAAGCTCAAAAAAAAAAAGTTCCTCACTTTTTTTCACATTTTCCTAACAATTCCACTCGGTTTTATTCATTGTGAGATCCTGCATAAGCAAAGCTCAGAGCTCTAAGCAGCATCAGAGAAAGAAACACCGAGTGCAGAATGAGAAAGCTTCTTTTCGTCCATTGTGTTTGTAAATAGAGAGCTAAATGAATTGGGTCTTTTCTGTCTCTTTCAGCTGGGAGACTGATCATACAGTAGAAAGGACCTGTGACAGATAGCAGTTGGCATGCTGATGCTGTCGTGAGGCTCGGCTGAAGACTGTAGTGATTTATGGTGATTGGTGAGATGCTCAGAGAGGGAGGTGGGTTAATGTTCACCTGGGTAAGAGAGGCACCGGTGGAGTCTGACAATTCACTCGGGGCCTGACGCGGCTGGCCTCAAGCTAAACCCGGAGCTCTCTGTAGGGTAACAGCATCCTTCAAAGCCTTGCCATATCCTAATAGTTATGTAATGTATCCTATTCAGACAATTGAATAGGCTGTAAATCAAATGAAATATCAATCTTGCCTTTTCTCTCTACTTTTTGAACTGTGGTGCTTTTCACAGATAATTTATACATTTCTATTACATTTAAACTGATACATGTGCTCAGTTCCAGATGACTGGTATTGTTAAAAAATAATAAATAAATAAATAAATAAATAAATAAGGGTATATACACACACACACACACACGTACACACACACACACACACACATACACACACACACACACATTTATATATATATATATATATATATATATATATATATATATATATATTATTATATTATATATTTTTTTTTAATTTATGTGTATATATTATAGTGAGCATTGATGATTGATCTTGAAGGTTATGAATAATTATGGACTGTCATTATGGGTGGGGAATTATTAAAAATTAAATATATTTTTTTCTGTGGCTGAGTATATATTTTACAGATCTTAAAACTTTATCCAATACACACAACAGAGTTTTTTTTTTTTTTTGCAACTCTGTCCCTCTGAGTTCTGTTGCACTGTAGACGATACAGTAGTGCCTGATAGATTTAAAAGATTCAATCCAATTCAATTCAATTCAACTTAACTTTATTTGTATAGCGCTTTGTGGACATTGTCTCAAAGCAGCTTCACAGGAGATAAGAAACATAATACAAAAGTTTAATATTATACAAAGATTAATATAACAAAATAATTCAAGATTGATATTAGACTTATATTTAAATGTGTTTGTATTTATCCCAATGAACAAGCCTGAGGTGATTGAGGTGACTGAGGTGAGGATAAACTCCCTTAGATGGAAGAGCAAGAAACCTTGAGAGGAACCAGACTCAAAAGTGAACCTCATCCTCATTTGGGTGACACTGGAGGTGTGATTATTAATATATAGTCTGACAACTGTGTATTGATGAGGAGGTTGTTGCCCTCAAAGACCACATGGAGTTGGCGTCTCCTTTTAGATATGCTGGAATTTCGTTAAAAGTACTTTAATATGTATTGACCAAGTAGAAAATGATCATATTGGTCATGGTTCTAGTATTATATTTTGAATGTTTATTTCACCAGCATCGATGCAGAGCCCCTTTTCCCTTTTTAAATAGTATATTTGCAGCTGGTTGCTCAAATTATTCAAATATTTTTGATTCCAGTTTCTACAGGTGGATTATTTAGGCTATTTGAATGAGATCCTTAGATCTAAATATATTTACATATTAATATATATATATATATATATATATATATATATATATATATATATATATATATATATATATATATATATATATATATATATATAATTAGAGGGGCACGGTGGCTTAGTGGTTAGCAAATTTGCCTCACACCTCCAAGGTTGGGGGTTTGGAGTTTGCATGTTCTCCCCGTGCCTCGGGGGTTTCCTCCGGGTACTCCGGTTTCCTCCCCCAGTCCAAAGACATGCATGGTAGGTTGATTGGCATCTGGAAAATTGTCTGTAGTGTGTGTGTGTGAGGGAATGAGTGTGTGTGTGTGCCCTGTGATGGGTTGGCACTCCGTCCAGGGTGTATCCTGCCTTGATGCCCGATGACGCCCGAGATAGGCACAGGCTCCCCGTGACCCGAGAAGTTCCGATAAGCGGTAGAAAATGAATGAATGAATGAATGAATGAATGAATGAATGAATATATATATCATTATTAAATTTAATAAACAGTAATATTATTAATACATGGTGTAAGTTTCCACAGGTACACAGACAACACCCATCTCATCCTCAGATATCTGTTACACCAGACAGCACTCATAGCCCAAAACCTCTTGAAAGAATTGTCAATGTACAAAAAAAAAGTCCATCAAAAAAGCAAGGCACCGAACCCCCCAACTGCTCCCAAGGTGCCGAGGCATAAATGGCTGCCCACTGCTCCTGCTGTGTGTTCAAGGTGTGTGTGTTCACTGCTGTGTGTGTGTGCACTTTGGATGGGTTAAATGCAGAGAACCAATTATGAGTATGGGTCACTGTACTTAGCCGTATGTCACGTCACTACTAATATAAAGATTAATACAGTAATATTACAGAAAGGACAGAAGGGATGAACAGGGATACGAAGAGCAGGCAACGGTCTGACGAGGAGCAAACAGCAAATAAGAAAGTCAAAATAGCAAAATGCAAGACTTTGTAACAGCTGGCAAAAACCAACACTGTGTATATTGTTCAGTTAAGTGTGGGGTTGTGTGTGTATTTCTAGCGTAGTCCATGATGAAGTCCAGGTGTGAGAGATCACTGTGATGGTCACTGAAGTTTGGGTGATGTAGTTTGTGGCAGACATGTTTGTACTGTAGGATGTTTTGTGTGTGGGAGTTGAGTAGTGTTGATTTTAATGATGAGGGACTATACAGTATGTAATGTTCAGTGATTAATGTTCATGTTCCAGCAGGGTTTCCCAGTGAGGGAATTCCTAAGAAATGTCAATGTGACCTTCAATCTTCTTCTTCTAAACCTTTTGACTTTTCCTTTTCCTCTCACTACAGCGAATCATCAGTTTACTCTATCCTCGGCATCCTCTTCTCTCGCACAAATTACCTTCACGTCCTCATTTAACACATGCTTTAATGTACACCCTGAGCAGTTCTAAGGAAAACATTTGACCTTGCTGTGTTCTTGAACCTGTTTGGAACTATTCCAAAATCTAATCCATTCATCTACCTGTTAGAGAAATAACCAATCCTCAGTCTTGAGATACCCCACTATCGAGAAGCTTGGATGAACGGCTGGATGGACAGAAGGACAACAAAGCTAGTTTGCTGCCTAAAGGTTTTTTAGCACGTTACTTCTGATTTTTTTTGTACTTCTTTCCTTTTTCTTTATAGTTATTTACTTTTTTGCTATTTTTGTTTTATACACATTTCAATTGTTTTTTTTTTTGAATGAATCATATCTACATGACACTGCTTTCTGAGTCATCTCACCACTTTTCTTTCTATATATTTATTCATTTTGTAATATTCTTAGTGTGTGAATGATCACCTGATTGCTCATATCTGACTGTTAAATTTACTCATAAATGTTAAAAATCGTTGTTGTTGTTTTTTTTTTTAAATAAGCTAAACTCAAATAAATGTCACCTTTCTTTGATTCTGGCTTGAACACTAGCTTAAAGCCTGAAGGAGCTTCTTGTGCACGGACACGTCCTTTGTCCTGAGGCTGGCTGATTTGATCTGGATGTATTTTCTACAGCTCTGGTTATTACTGGAAATCGAGTTATTCTGTGATATACACGTAAACATGTGGGATTGAATGATTCAAGTTTGTTTAATTCACTTAATTAATTACTGTAGAAATTATGCACAAGGTTACACACTGAGAGTATGGCAGATCTTTCTGCTTCTTCTCAATGTCCTTCTCAAACACCTTAAAGGAGAAACAAAGCAGCAGGAGCAATAAAGTTGACTTGAGTCATGTTGACTTTAAGCTTTTATGAGGTTGGAACTTTCAGATGGACATAAACAACATTTTTTAAATAACAGTAACAATTAGACAATATGTACAAAATCTTATGTAAAGTGCAGCATCTGCTGCTGATCCCCTCATGCTGGCTTCAGACACCACAGATTATTACATCTATTGGTAATTTGAGGAACTTTGATAAACATCAGACTTATGAGGTAGGAGAGTATAGAAGTTCAGTGATCTCCTCTATTTGCTGCTGGACCTACTGTGATGTCACTCTGAGGACGTCACATTTGATGTGGTGCCCAGGTCAAGACAGCTTCTACAGTAAGTCTTAGTCCTTAACACGGCTTTCATTCACCACCAGGTTGCAGGTTTTCTTTGCTTTCTTCCACACTTTCCCTCCCCAGCTTTGTCCACTGTACTGGGTAGAAGTGATGAGAACACCAAGTGGAGTATTATGTTTGAGACAGGGCTGATAGATCGATCGATCGATCGATCTATCTATCTATCTATCTATCTTCTTTGTCTGTCTGTCTATCTATCTATCTATCTATCTATCTATCTATCTATCTATCTATCTATCTATCTATCTATCTATCTATCTATCTATCTTTTTTCTTCTGGGGAGTCTTATGGTAAAAGATTTCCAGTGCAAATTTAACAAATAGTTTGAATCAAGGGGGGCATGGTGGCTTAGTAGTTAGCACGTTCGCCTCACACCTCCAGGGTTGTCAATTGTTTGTGGAGGGCTGGAGCGTGTGGAGTTTACATGTTCTCCGCGTGCCTCGGGGGTTTCCTCCGGGTACTCCAGTTTCCTCACCCAGTCCAAAGACATGCATGGTAGGTTGATTGGCATCTCTGGAAAATTTGTCCGTAGTACGTGATTGTGTGAGTGAATGAGAGTGTGTGTGCCCTGTGATGGGTTGGCACTCCGTCCAGGGTGTATCCTGCCTTGATGTCCGATGACGCCTGAGATAGGCACAGGCTCCCTGTGACCCGAGAAGTTCAGATAAGCGGTAGAAAATGAGTGAGTGAATGAGTTGGAATCAAATAATTTTGAAAAATTTGAGTAACATTTTCCCTCAAATCAGAATTGCTGTGGGACATTAAATACTAATTTATAACAATTGTTACGTCTGTTATGACAAAGCATCTGTGTTAAGAGCTTCCTTCTTTAAGGGGCATGTTTTTTGGAGGTAAAGGAACCTTCACAATGTCACTCCATTTAGACTTGGTGTGAATAAAGGGCTAAAAAAATGAGAGATGCAGACTGAGATGCTGAGGACACAGATGCTGAGGCAGGTACCAAAGGGGCCAAAGATGCTGAATAAGATATTAGATGGAGATCTGAGTAAAACACACAGAAAATGAGATAAAATGGAATAAAAAACTCTTACATGAGGTGGTATCAGTATCTGATTTAGTGTTTTATATGTTTTAAACGCTGCTTATGACATCTGATGCACCTTATGACTAAAGGTTTATGCTAACTATAACTATTTTTTGTACACATGTACACACACACACACACATACACACACACACACACACACACCCTGGCACTGTTGGTGCTGTATCACGGCTGACCCCAACCTCCAAAAGTTGGGATATGTGAAGAAAGAATTTCACTGTGTTTTATGTGAAACAAACAAACAAACAAACAAACAAACAAACAAACAAACAAACAAACAAACAAACAAACAAACAAACAAACAAACAAACAAACAAACAAACAAACAAACAAACAAACAAACAAACAAACAAAGGGCACGGTGGCTTAGTGGGTAGCACGTTCGCCTCACACCTCCAGGGTCGGGGTTCGATTCCCGCCTTCGCCTTGTGTGTGCGGAGTTTGCATGTTCTCCCCGTGCCTCGGGGGTTTCCTCTGGGTACTCTGGTTTCCTCCCCAAGTCCAAAGACATGCATGGTAGGTTGATTGGCATCTCTGGAAAATTGTCTGTAGTGTGAGTGAATGAGAGTGTGTGTGTGCTCTGCGATGGGTTGGCATTCCGTCCAGGGTGTATCCTGCCTTGATGCCCGTGACCCGAGGTAGTTCGGATAAAGCGGTAGAAAATGAATGAATGAATATATATATAGCCTTTATATATCAGTTAGACATTTTCAAAACTGAAATCTCTTATTCACAATAGTATTCAGACCCTTTCCTTTGGCACTCCAAACTTTAGTCAGGTTCATCCTGTTTGTTTTAATTATCCTTGAGAGGTGTAGAACTCAACTGGATCCACCTGCTGACATTTGAATTGATTGGACATAGTATGGAAAGGCACACATCATGGTCTGTAACAAAAACTAAGAAGTCTTTTGGCCAAGGTCATGTGCTTTATTTAAAAAACTAGATCACTGATCCTTACTGAAGTTTAAAAAACCGTCTGTAGATCTCTGAACTCAGATTGTGACAAGACATTAAATTGGGGTTTGTACAAAGTATTAAATAAAGTGTCTGAGTTTTTTATTTTAAAATCATGTTTCTACATCACTATGCTTGATTAAGAGTTGGTTAAAAATGCAAGTCGAATCTGTTTAAAACCAACATCCAACCACAATAAAGTGTGCAACAATTAAAGGGGTCAAAATACTGAATCCACTGTATCTGATATTTTACTCTGCACTCTCTTACTTTGTTACACTAGTTATTGACAATGCCTTATTTGTAGTTATTAACATACAGTGCATTGCTTTTTCTATTTATTCTGCACTATAGTGACCTGATAAAAAGACAAAGAACAACTGCAGTCCCTAAGCGTCTTTAGTCAGTAGAGAATGAAGTTAAGTCAGCATGAAGTAAATGTCATGTTCAGTACCATGGACAAAACCATGATAGACTCTTAAAAGCTGCAATAATAAAATTTGTTATTTGTTTCATTCTACTGAGGAGGATTAAATACTTTTTCCTGCTTTCAGTGGTTTAATATTTCAAGAAAGTTTTAATTTACAGTACATCCATCAACTGTTGATTATATTAGCGAACAACAGACGTTAACGTTAACATATATTTCACTTAAACGAAAGCAAATACAGTCAAAATTTCCATTTAAACAATTTAAAGAAAGTATTAAACTTTTTGCTCTAATGAAAACTCATTGTTATATTAACTTTACCATATGAATTATGCTCGAAACACATTATTTTATTCCTTATGCATTGTATACAACGTATTCCTTATTGCAATGATGTTGGAGTTGTTTGTGTAGTTTGTTTGTTTTTTTATCTTAAGACGGTGATGTTGAGATACGAGTTCATGCAGCAGCAAGTTGTGATAAAAGAGAAAAAAATGTTTAAAATGACAAACTGGAAATGACATAGCTGATTAAAACATTCACCTGTTTTCCCGAAGAGCAGAGATGGACTGGGTTTCTGGCGTCATGGCGCCATCTTCTGGTTGAAAATAAAATTGAAAACATACACATGTTGCTTAGACGTGTAAACAATTACTTGCTCCCCATATTAGTCGTAGTCATGGGCGTAAATTTTTGAAGGGGGACACAGATAATACAGTCTAATTGTACTTATAAAGACATGTCCCCACAGTGAAAAACTTTGCTTTTATCATTATGGTTATTTTCAAAGTTTTTCTTAGGTTCAATGACAAAGCAGATTTTTCTTCACTAACTATTTATTACATTGTTTGTGTTGTTTACAGTTAAGCCATCAACATACAATAAAATATAAACATGACTGTTATTGTAAATATATATATATATATATATAAAATAAGTAATGTTTTGTAACAAAATCAATTATTAAATAATCACTTTACAGAAACTGCTCTATGTATAAAACCAACAAAACGGCTTTGGCGTGTTAGTTACAGTACCTTTATGCAACAAGCTATTGTAAACAAGCTAACGTTAGCTAGATAAGTCATATTTTAATCGCTATTATAGCAGATTCATGGACAATTACATCAGTAATCAGCATTTTTGCTGCAACTAATTTATGAATGAGTCTGCATCAACTACATTAAAGAGAATCGCTTTATTTAAAGTGAATAAAATCCCATACTTAATGGAGTTGAACATTAATTGAGCCGCAGCCACACACCTGACTCGTGTGTGCAGAGTAGGTGAGATGTACAGGGAAAGCAGGCAGTGGGTCAAACCACTGTGAGGAAGAGGAGGGGGAACTGTGGGTCAAACCACTGTGAGGAAGAGGAGGGGGAACTCAACTGTTTCTAAATGCAGTTTTTTGCGGGTTTTTCCTACTTACACAATTATTTAGGTATACATACATATATATTTCACAATAGAGAGTGCGATAATTTTTTTTTTAGATATTTTTTAGACACGCCCAAAACTATTATCTGATAAACTTTACGGCCAAAAGTATGCGGACACCTGACCAACACACACATGTTTGGTTCTTCCCCAGTTTGCTGCCACTCAGTTACTTTGGAAAGTTGTAATAACAGTCTCTCTCTTTGTTGCAGCGTTATAATTTCTCTTCAGTGGAACTAGAAAAACGCAAACCTTATTTACACTATGTATTAAAATAAAAAATAGAAAAATAGAAAAATAAGACACACACAGGCTTTCACTCACTCAACTACTAATACTATAAATAATAATAATAATAATAATAATAATAATAATAATAATGACGATGATGATGATGTATGATGATGATTTGTAGTGTCTCTGTTATAGTTGTGTACACATATCAACAAATGTGCTTAAGTATTAATTAATTCATTAATCATGCAATAATACTTACATCATTTAGGTAATAAATGTCTAATGTGACTGCCTTAATGCCTTTTATGATGTCTGTAAAAACAATAACAATAAAGATGATGACGATGATCCTGCATTGATGCCCAAAGACGCCTGAGATTAAGCACGGGCTCCCCGTGACCCGAGAAGTTCGGATAAGCGGTAGAAAATGAATGAATGAATGAATGAATGAATGAATGAATGAATGAATGAATGAATGAATGAATGAATGATGACGACAATGATGATGACGGTTTTCTACAGGTGACCCCGGAAGCGGATGACGTCACTGCACAGAGCTGATGAAGATGGCGCTCCGGCCCGGATCAGGGGGCGGCGGCAGGTACAGAAAACCGTCACATTAATGTTTTGTCCTTCTGTCTATTTATGCGGCGCTGTGAGTTCCGGTAGAGAAACGTGTATTTATTAATTTGTTAGTCTGTTTAAATGTGGTTTTGTGGTTTAATTTGTAAGTGCATCATATTGTCTGCTGCCTGGCTAGTGGCTAGTGCTAATGCTAAGCTAACTAGCCGTCGGTTGTCACTTTAGCTAATGCTAAAGCTAACAGGCTAAGCTTATTGTTGTGTCTTATCTGACTGGCAGTGTCATTGTGTGTGTGTGTGTGTGTGTGTGTGTGTGTGTGTGTGTGTGTGTGTGTGTGTGTGTGTGTGTGTGTGTGTTCTATATCCCTATTTCTCTTGGACAAATGTTAAAATTAGAGATTTAGAGAGGCTCAGGAGCCGTTAGACATCCTCCTGCTTCATGACTACACACAAACACAAGCAAACTCCTCCATAGGATCAGGTGGTTCCTGTAGCCGCGATGGCACCTGCATATAAGCCGATTTGTATCGGTGTACGTGTCAGTACGCTAGGGTGGAGGGAGCTGATCTGCTCCGGGGTGGAGGGAGCTGATCTGCTCCGGGGTGGAGGGAGCTGATCTGCTCCGGGGTGGAGGGAGCTGATCTGCTCCGGCGTGGAGGGAGCTGATCTGCTCCGGCGTGGAGGGAGCTGATCTGCTCCGGCGTGGAGGGAGCTGATCTGCTCCGGCGTGGAGGGAGCTGATCTGCTCCGGCGTGGAGGGAGCTGATCTGCTCCGGCGTGGAGGGAGCTGATCTGCTCCGGCGTGGAGGGAGCTGATCTGCTCCGGCGTGGAGGGAGCTGATCTGCTCCGGCGTGGAGGGAGCTGATCTGCTCAGCTGTGATCTCGGGTGGAAAGGCCACAGGATGTGCTCCTCCAGCCACAATCACTTCTCATTCATTAAAATGTATAATAGACTGTTGACTGATCTCACAAGTGTATAATAAAATCCCACATTTCCATTGTAGGATCACAGAACAGATTCACTTTATGAATACAATCGAGCAGTTTAGAAATATGTGCTCATGATATTTATTCATTAGAGTCGTTTATTCTGAACTTTCCACACAGTTGCACTAATTATTTTAGTCTCCTGTTTATTCTGCTGGTTTAATCTGAATTCAAGCGAATAATAAAACTGCAGACCTCCTGGTGATGTCTGACACCGGGGAGTTTAAAGATCCTGAGTAGTGTGCTGGATTCAGTAACACTAATATGACCTAGGAGGTCTGTTTCTTTCAGAAAGTTTGGTCTCATTGTTTATTTACTGGCAGAGCTTTCGGTGCTGACGAATGGCTTAAATAATGAATGTTTGGCTCCACGCACCACAGCGCCTGGTAATACTGATCCTGTACTGTAGGTGAAACAGGGTGGCCGATACCCTCCGAACGCCGACGTCCTATTAAGCAGTCCTGCAACCTATAAATACTAGATTACACACAAATGCCTGACCTTTGATGCTCTCTCACACATGACTAGAAAAAACAGTATTATACTGTGCTCAAAATTGGTCTTGACTGCATTATTACATCACACCAGCAATGTCTTATCATCCCTATGATTTTCTTTTAAGTCAGCATGACCGCAGCTCACCTGGTGCTCTTGAAGCTGTATAAGCAGGTTGGAAGTGGAACCTGATCTAAATGCTAAGCAAACAAGCCAGCAAGCTTTAGGAAGGCACCGCAATCAGGCACGTTGGGTTTGAGCATCACGAGAGGTCTCACTTCTCGCACAAATAGCACACAAATATGCGATTTAGGACACACCTAAAACTTCTAATATTTTTTTTTTTTAGAAGTTTAGTTGTTTGGATGTTTATCTTGAAGCCCAGTATTCTGTAATTGTGTCTGCAGTAATGCAGTAATGCTTTGATGCTTTGGTGGCTCAACTGGTTAAGGCTCTGGGTTGTTGATTGGAGGATCGGGGTTCAAGGCCCAGCAAAGCCAAGCTGCCACTGCTGGGCCCTTGAGCAAGGTCCTCAACCCTCCCTGCTCCAGGGGCGCTGTATCATAGCTGCCCCTGCACTCTGACCCCAACCTCCTCAGTTGGGGTATGTGAAGAAAAGAATTCCACTGTGCTGTAATGTATATGTGGCGATAATAACTCCTGGGATCTTACGAGGTTAGCTCTGTTTCTGTTTTCTTTTTTAAAATAGTAGTGAAGAGGACGATCAGATCATCTCCCTGAAATCGCTGCGGTTTCCTTTAGTGTTAATCTTCAGACTTAATTCACTGTCATGTTTTTCGTGTGGAGATACAGCTGCATTGGGAGCTGCTTAAAGCTGTAAATCTGTTAGCTGGCAGATGCATCAGTCGGCTGCTGTGGGCCAACAGCTGGTGTAATGGCCTTCCAGAAGGTTTTACATCACCCAGCCATTAATTAATTCCACATCCTCTGTACAGTAGATCAGAGAAATGGGTAAACAAGCAAAACGGCTACACAGCTTTCTGTATCGTGGCTGACCTGCCTATGTTAGAGATGCTGTCTCTCTGGCTGAATCTCGTTACTGTGGAGCGACGTTAGGGATAGCAGCTCCATCGTGTATGTGTGTGCAAGCTTATAAGCTCTTTTCAGGATGTTCATTATTCAGGACATTTATTAACATTGGAAGTTGTAAAATGTGAAATGGTCCAAGAAGGTCACAGAAGCAGTCCAACTTGTTAAACAGTGGCACTGCTTCGGTAAGGAACAGCAGAGCAGTGTGTATTTCTGACTAGTGACGTGACATACAGCTAAGTACGGTGACCCATACTCAGAATTCGTTCTCTGCATTTGACCCATCTAAAGTGCACACACACACAGCAGTGAACACACACACACACCGTGAACACACACCCGGAGCAGTGGGCAGCCATTTACGCTGCGGTGCCCGGGGAGCATTTTGGGGAGTTCGGTGCCTTGCTCAAGGGCACCTCAGTCGTGGTATTGCCGGCCTGGACTCGAACCCACAACCTTAGGGTTAGGAGTCAAACTCTCCAACCATTAGGCCAGGACTTCCCCCAGATGTTCCAGCTGCCATTGCAGTTATTTACTTGTTTTGTAACCCTAACCCTTTTGTAATGCTAACCCTAACCCTATGGCAAAAAATGTGCTGATATTTGAGCAAAACACCTGTAAGTGAGCTTTCCTCAAACTGTTCCCACAAATAATGTCTTTGTTTGTTCTGGCATCATAATTTCCCTTCACTGGAGCTAAGTGGATCAAACCAGCTCCAGCATGATAATGCCACTGTACGCAAGGCGAGCTCTACGAAGATATGGTTTGAGAAGTTAGATGTGGAAGAACTTCAGGGTCTCAAGGCTACTGAACACCTTTAGGACAAGCCGGAATGTGCCCCAGATCTTCTCACGCAACATAGGCTTCTAATTCTTTTATAGCCTAATGAACACAAATTCCCAAAACCATGCTCAATATGTGTTTCCTGCCTGAGCAAAAGCAAGCACGAGATATTTAGCTGTAAAACAAGCAGCAATTCAGCTCATCTCTTTTGTGTTGATTTCTTTCTAGTTTCATGTACCCTGTTGGAGGGGGACTTGGACCTCCACAAGGTAAGATGATTATGTACAAGCTCCTGTATTTGACCCTGTGGTACAGCTACACTCTAGGATTTATGAAACCAATCAAGTTTTAAAATAAAGAGCAGGATTATAGAACGTAGAAAACATCCAGCTTGAAACAATAATTTATTTACTTCCTGATATTCCATGATCACGTATCCCGTGTCGGATTTGTACAGAAAACACTAATATACAGCAGTGATTGTGCGTATGCAAGATGTTTTGGTTCAAAACACTGTATTTAACAATAGAATTTGAGCAGTGATCATTAACTCCTTTAGAGTTATGTGTGTTATTGCACAGACCTGTTAATATATACGTAATAGTTTGTGGAAAATATCTGTATGCAGTCAAGTCATGTTATAAGCAGTGTTATTAATCAGAGCTGTGGTTGTTGTCAGTGTAATACGTATAAAAGTATTCAGTTCTCTGACTGTAGTAGGATTTCTGACAGGAATGATGCCCATGCAGCAGCAGCAGCAGCAGCAGCAGCAACAACAACAACAGGGATTTCCCATGGTCCCGGTCATGCAGCCCAACATGCAAGGAATGATGGGAATGAACTTTGGACCCCAGATGCCAGCTGGAGCAATGCCCATGCAGGTCGTTATTCAGGCGTTACTTTTTCAGAAAAAAAAACATATTTTTTAGATAACCATGTTGTCATATAAAAACTATGAACGTTTGGGTGTGTGTGATGCCGAACATCGCTCAAGCAAAGTGTCACAACCCACGTAAAGGGCTTTACTTTATATAACTGCCCCATCATGAGTGTTATAGCTGCATTAAATGTTAAACCGTCATTCACTCAACATCTCCTCTTAGAGGCTTTTTACACCTGGTCACTTCATGCGTTTTCTGTGATCTGATAGCTATCCGATGGTAAAAAGACCAGGTCTAAATGCCCTCTGAAACAGTTTTGAGACGGATATAAATCCGATCGCTCAAACCACTTCAGGAGGTGGTCTGGGACGCATTTCAGATGAAACTGGACAGGTGTAAATGAATGTGGTTGTTCAAGCCACATACATCAACGCTATACTCCTCCCAAACAGAAGTACGTCACTCACAGGTGATCTTTCACCGAGGCGTCTCGTTGGGTCTTAAAATTCACTGCTGCCGCTAGCGAAAATGCAGCAAACAGTAAATGCTGTTTTTTTGTAGCATAACCATCGTAAGGAGTTTTTTCGTCTTCTTTTTGATTGCATTCTGAAGACCGCATACACCAAAGTGTGTTCCATTTCAATTACCCCGGGAATGAGGTCAAATATATTAGCATTTTGGGCGGGAGTAGAAAGATCGGATCGATATCCGATTCGCCAAGACGCATTTATGTGGCCTAATGTAAATGGAACAGTTTTAACAAATCAGATAGCTATCGGATCAGAGAAAACACATGAAGTGACCAGGTGTAAAAAGGCCCTTAGACAGTCTGTCTTTCTGTCTCTCTCTCTCTCTCTCTCTCTCTCTCTCTCTCTCTCTCCAGCATTATGCAGTTATGTTTTGTTTTTTTTTTACAAACTAGATAGTGTTAACACTTACTTCATCTCAGTCCATAAAAATTAAATCAATACATCACCATTTCAATGATTATACATAATAAACTGTTAAACAACACAGTCGAGATCACAAAAAAGTACTTTATTTATTAAGCTTAGTTTATTTTGAACATCCAAAGTGCACATCCTTTTGTATGTGTTGTTACTATAGAAACCATGACATTTTGGAATGAGCACGTTAATCTGGACCTGTTGTTTGTGTTCCAGTCACTAATGCAGACCTTCTGACCAGTCAGATTCGAGTATTCAGCCAAGCTGTGCTCTTATACATTTATCGAAGGACTCTTTTCTAATTCTTTGTGCAGGGTGGCATGGCCATGGGGATGCAGGCACCAGGTATGCAGTTCATAAGTCAGCCGCAGTTCATGGGAATGAGGCCTTCGGGGCCCCAGTACCCTGCTGACCTGCAGAAACAGATGGCTGAGGAGCACCAGTGAGTCTGTTCACTATCACACGTCACAGCTGGAATGTGTCGCAAAGCTCCCCATCATTGTGGTTTTGGCTGAATGTGTGTTTGTACAGAAAGCGCTTGGAGCAGCAGCAGCGTATGCTAGAGGAAGATCGGAAGAGGAGGCAGTTTGAAGAGCAGAAGCAGAAACTGCGTCTCCTGAGCAGCGTCAAACCTAAAGTGAGACTTGTAATCCTCATTATTCCCACGTTTATAGAGAAAATATTACTTAATTACGAACACTTGACATAAATAAGCATGTTGTTAGTGCATAGCATTGAGGTAAACCGTCACATTGCTTTTGTCTGTACAGACTGGAGAGAAGAGTCGAGATGATGCACTAGAAGCCATAAAAGGGAATTTAGATGGTTTCAGTAGAGACGCAAAGATGCACCCCACTCCATCTGCTCAATCTAAGAAACCAGGTACAGTCCTGACCTGTTCTCTGCTACACGACCTCACCACATTCCTACTCTGATTACATCAGCTTGAGAGGGACAGTAGCATTGCCACTACATAAGCTTTATAATGAGGCAAAGAGACACGGCAGTGGGAGAAGTTGATGTCTGTCGTATTGTTTGTGTTTTAAGTGTGCATTGTCTCTAGTCATTTTTTTCCATCCTGCATCCTTTTGATTCTTATTTTATATCCACAAGAGTTTATCTATTTTCTACTCGATTAGCAAACCTTGTTCTTTGTCCTCATTTACCTTCGTTTTTTTTATTTTATTTAAATGTCACTAATTAAATGTCACATCTTGTATATGTGTAAAATCTAGCCTTACTTGTCCCCTGTGACACTGTAGTTCATCTGTTAAACACACCATGTGTGCTGAGTTGT
The DNA here is from genome assembly GCF_022655615.1 of Tachysurus fulvidraco. Classification (NCBI taxonomy): domain Eukaryota; kingdom Metazoa; phylum Chordata; class Actinopteri; order Siluriformes; family Bagridae; genus Tachysurus; species Tachysurus fulvidraco. Next base: position 5,255,870 of record NC_062528.1, on the reverse strand, counting down.
GCCTGTTTCACTATTATGTTGATTGTTTTTGCAGACTCATCGCCATCTCACTCCTCTGTTCCTCCACATTCCCACTCCCCTGCTTTTGCAGAGGATGATGATGAATTTAGTGACTTTATACAAGGCCCTGTTGAGGCCTCTTTTCCCACTTCCTCCCTCCCTCTGCCCTCCTCTTCCTCAGGTGCCAATAGGTCACCTTTAGGGGCAGGACCTGGGCAGCGGCCCTCTTCCAGCCCTCTCCCCTTTTCCCATGCTCCCTCTCTGCCCACACTCACTGTCCCTCACCACTCTTCTGTCATCTCCAGCTCCCAATCTACATTTCAAGGTAACTCCTGTCTCATTCTTTATTTTTATTTTCTCATCACTCTCATTAGTGGCTTAAATGTGATTGCTGCTTTGCTTATGTCCCACGAGCTGTATTCGTCGGCAATGTTAGGATGTGCCTCGGATTCAAATGTCATATCACAGACTAAATTGTTATAATATTGACCTGGAGGGGAGCCGTGAACAGCCTCGGACTCTGTCGGCATCTGGTGCTCTTTTCCACCGTGACGGACGAATCATGTTCATTCACAACAGTGCTGTACATCTGCACTTCCTGCAGTACATTTAAGGAATTGGGTTGGTTTTCATCTGTAAAATGTGCTATAGGAATGAATCTTACTTCATGGATAGATACCGTGTACTTATAATATGTAACTGTAGTCATTATTATATGATTAGTATATTATAAAAGCCACATTTAAACTATGAAGTAATGTTTGAAGTTGCTCAGCTTGGGTCGTCGTGCAGAGTTCAGCTGCAGTAGAAGCTTTTTAAACTTACAAGTTGCATATCCAGGACATTTCTACTTCTAGAATCGACCTAAACTGTAAAGAAAGGTAGCAATGTGTAAAACTAGAGAAGATGCTTTCAGCTTCAATGGTAACTCTAGCAGTTCCTTGCCTTGCTCTTCAGGCCCCTCTCTGGAGGAGAAGCTCTTCTCCTCGTGCGATCTAACAGTCGATAAGAAGGCTCGGGTTAACTTTAAGCCCTGCCAGGCCATGGCCGAGCTGGCTGCCAAAGCTCAGGTTTCAGTGCACTTCCAGTGTAGCTCCAGAGCTCGTGACTGGGTCCAATACCCAGATGACCTCAGTGCTGACTTCACGTTGGTGAAGAATCCTGAACCTCCAACTGCTTCCCCAGATCCCACAGCAGCAGAAGCTGAGTCCCATCAGGCATCAAGTGCTAGTGGTGAGAGCAGAGCAATTTGTGTACCTCACATTTATCCTTCAAACTCAGCGGCATTCAACTTGCAGCCTTTCTTGAAATACTAATCATACGGTGCTTCTGCAAACTCTATTGCAGCATGCATTTCCCAATGGGGCTCTTCTCTTATTACTTGCAATCACCAGTGCATGCCTACGTTTTGATTATTTTCAGCACCTAGACAAATTTCCTACTAACAAAAACCTAGTATATAGGAGCAGAAATTCAGGTAAAGAATAAAACATGACTGGATGCGCTGCTTCTTGATAGATGTATATCCGACTTAAAGCAGCGTTACTGTTACCATCTGGAAAAACAAGCATTTCTTAAAACGTTTTATTTCTTTTATACCACAGCGAATTGTAAAGAGTTATATTTTTGCACTTAATAAATTTTCACAAATGTTTACCAATTATAGTATTATAATGTTATATATATTATAATTATAATGTCAGGGAACATCTGCAGAACAAAGGAATTCCCATTATTGCTCATGCTGTAGGAGCTCTAAGCAGTCATTCCCCTGTGAGCAGGTACAACACATCAGAGACCTGCATTTCTAACCCCTTTATTAGTAGTCTGAGGTTTAAATCTCGAAATAATTCATTAAATTAGAAATAAATGAGAAATAATCTAATTCTCTCAGAATTAGCAGCTACTGTGGAGATGATCTGAAATTATTATTAAAACGGTTTAATATAAAAATGTCTGGTTTTGTTTATTAACAAGCGAATTATTCGACATCTTAAAGATTCAAGAACTCAGGAGCGCTGTGGTATAACTATTGTTGGGGGACCTACAGACGTGCCAAAGAAAGCTGGTTCTGCTTCTTTATGGTTCTGAATATCTTTCTTTTCTTAAGCATAAATAGACTTGTTGAGTAAAGCGTTCGAAGCTAATGACGGCATGAGGTTTCACACTATATGGAACAAACCCACTTTTTCCTCCAGCACAGGGAGTTTTTCCTCCCTCAAGCCAGTCGTTGTTGAAGATTGACACCTGCACTTCTAGCAGTCTGGAGAGAAAGACATTGTCTCTGGAGAGCCTCTGGAGCTTTATCTGCTCACACTCTGCTCTGTCTCTGCATTGCTGGCCTTCTCACGCTTGCCAAACTTTATAAGAATTGCACCAATCAATGATTTCTTTTCTTTTTACAAACGAACTAACATGAAATGTTTCTAGATCAATGAGATAACCTTTCCCACCTGCTGACATGTAGCACGTCTGATTTCTAATCTCGACGAGGACCCTGTGGTCGTCTGACAGCAGCTGATATGTTGGTCTTACTGAACAAATAGGGAAATGTCGCATCAGCTGGAACATCTGCGCTGAACACAGCAGGAGATGTTTTACACAGCATGCTTACCGTATGATTCTGCTTCCACATCTCACTGCGTCATTCTCTTACCACAACCAGGTGTTGGTGTCTATCCCCAACAAGAAATGCAGTCCTTGTTGCCAGCCTGGCTCTACAATGACTCTCTTGTTCCAGGTAATTAGAAATAGTGTCCAGTGTATTGTTTTTAAAAGCGTTTGTTTAGACTTTTTCTTAAATGTTGTCTATATCGTGTCTCAGAGATGTTCAAAAAGGTTCTGGAGTTTACAATGACCCCAGCAGGCATCGACACAGCCAAACTCTACCCCATACTGATGTCATCGGGTCTGCCCCGAGAGGCTCTGGGTCAGATCTGGGCCTCAGCCAATCGTACCACACCAGGCAAGCTGACCAAGGAGGAGCTGTACACTGTGCTGGCCCTGATTGGAGTAGCACAGGTAACACACAGTTGATGAAAGCATACAACAAACCTGACCAACTGACAAAGCCTGGAAAGCAGGATTCTCTGTAAAAGTGAAGATCTCTTTCTAATCAATAAACGAGGCTTGAAACTTTTGATTTCACTTCCCAGCGGAGTCGGTATCCATGAATCCAGTGTTCAGCAGCTATCTCAGCAATCACTGGTTTATGGTTTATCCAATACATTTATCATGTTTGAGAGCCCAGCTAAAAATGTTGGTAGAGCCGAACATAAATAAAAGATTATAAGATGCTATGTGTTTCCATTTAATCATTTCTTTCAGTATAGAAATATGTCATTATATCATTTAAAAAAAATCTTGAAGATAACAAGTATTTGGTTTTAATATGTAAGGAAAACCTCTTTTCCTAAAAGAGGAAGTTTCATATTTTAATCTCCTGTTCATCCTGGATATAAACCCAAAATCTAGTATAATATAATTCTAAATGATATCAAACACTTACTTGAGTCCTTTTTGTTTCATGACAGGTGTCTCGAGTGTAACTGCAATCAGATCTTTTGTTAAAGATTAATAAGTGCTTTGTTTAAAACACAGCTCAGAATCAATTATTTAAATAGTTGTAAAAGCTTATTTTGGGAAGCGAAGGTTATGTAGCTCTGATGGTCTTTTGTTCCAGAGTGGGCTTCCAGCGATGAGTCTGGACATCCTGAGTCAGTTCCCTACCCCTCCAGTGCCCAATTTGCCTGCAATGACTATGGCAATGCCAGCTGTCCTGACGCATCAGCAGCCCATAATGCCCCCTGCCTCGCCTGCTGTCATGCCAATGGCCTCCAACTCCCTGGCACAACCATCCAACAGCTTCATCGCCAATTTCCCACCTGTCCAGGTAACTGGCTTAAATACATTAAGGTGAAAGTAGCTGTTCTGGTACTGAAACCAAATAGCTCATGCAGGAGTTGTTCAGTTCCAGTACCAGCACCTGAGTACCAGCACCGTTACTTGTGTTCAATGTCTGTAAACCTCCACTTGCCCAGTAGGTCTCGTATCTTAATCCGACCCTAACAGTTTTCTGTCTTCTGAATTAGTTGTCCTGACAAATCTGATGCACTTTAATGTTGGCCTTCTCCAGGGAACCAAGGTGGATGATGATGATTTCCAGGACTTTCAGGAGGCGCCAAAAGCTGGAGATGATTCGTTCACAGAATTTCAAGGAGAAACAGGAGGAACGTTTCCCATTGTAACTTCCTCCCAAAGCAGGTGAGAGTTGAACACTGATCACGTATACTCCATTGTAAGGGATATGACCATGAGCACGTTTCCCTTTTATACATTTACAGAGAGCAGAAAAAGTCCCTGCAGAGCCATCAGACACTTTTGTTCCTGCAGAGCCATTGTTGCAGATTTTTTTAAATAATGAGACAAACATTTTTTGAAAGAATATGACTAAAGAGTAAGCTTTGAGTGTAATATCATTACTAATTGGCTTTTCCAATCCTCTTGACAAATCGTCTCCACTTGTCCAAGGTTAAGAGTGTCTCTGTGTGTACTGTACCTGCATCTTTAAAATCCCACATACATTTTCAGTGGGAATTCATGAGATGCTTAGGGTTGGTTTTTGTACACGTTTTCATTCCAATCACTACACCCTGGTTTCACCTGTTTGATCAGTTGAGCTTGGCTTTCAGTTGACTGAGATTGGTCACCCCTGGCTTAGACCAAGCAAGGGTCATTTCAGGTTACTGTCTTGTTGAAATGTCCGTCTTCTTTCCAAATTCGGTTTCTTGTGTATCGAATTAAAATTCTTATTTCCTTCCATGATGTTTAATGACCTAGTATCATTTTCACATAAGCAGATCCATCATGCTTCCATCTGTGGTCTTCCCATACTGTGGATATGGCTTTGGGATCATAGGCACCACCCAAGTCACATTACATTGTTCCGAATGAGACCGGCTCACACTGTGCGATTTAAGCCATGATTTTGTTCGTCTGAGACAAATTTTGAAAATCTGTAGTCTTTGATTATATTTGCATGGTCACCAAAAGCCGATTAACGGTCGTCGCGATCGGTTTCTTCCTCTGATGAAGTTCTGGCAGTATCAGACACCTACCTGCAGTGTGATATCTCCTACGACAAGTTTCAAACCAAGAACCGATAGGAGCGCCGAACCTGATGACGTGTTTAGCCCGACAACTTCAAACCATCTCAGGGAAGAAGTCTTTTTTTTTTTCTTCTATTTTTATAATCAAGGAAGGGGGGCACGGTGGCTTAGTGGTTAGCACGTTCGCCTCACACCTCCAGGGTTGGGGGTTCGGTTCCCACTTCCGCCCTGTGTGTGTGGAGTTTGCATGTTCTCCCCATGCCTCGGGGGTTTCCTCCGGGTACTCCGTTTTTCTCCCCCAGTCCAAAGACATGCATGGGAGAGTGTGTGTGTGCCCTGCGATGGGTTGGCACTCCGTCCAGGCTGTATCCTCCTTTGATGCCCGATGACGCCTGAGATAGGCACAGGCTCCCCGTGACCCGAGAAGTTCGGATAAGCGGTAGAAAATGAATGAGTGAATGAATCATCAAGGATCGTCATAAACAAAATCAACGCTACAGATTGTTTTCGTTTGCTGCTTCCGGCATTTTAGTGAGAGAATGCGGTCTGAAGGTGTCACGGTCTTCTCGTGTGCATCCGATTTTACCGTTTCTTGACTGACGTACAGTCTGACATGATGACCGAGGTCTGAGATCCTACGCTCTGACATGGGAATCATGTTCGTTCACTCAGCAGCGTCTCTACTTCCTCCGAAGGCTGAGAAAGGCACATCTCCCTCCCCCAACCCTGACCATGTTCTACAGAGGGACCATTGAGAGCATCCTGAGCAGCTGCATCACTGTCTGGTTTGGGAACTGTACGATCTCGGATCGCAAAACCCTGCAGCGGATAGTGAGGACAGCGGAGAAGATCATTGGGGTCTCTCTTCCCTCTATCATGGACACTTACACCACACGCTGCGTCCGCAAAGGCAACAGCATTGTGGATGACCCCACACACCCCTCACACACACTCTTCACCCTCCTGCCGTCTGGAAAAAGGTACCGAAGCATTCGGGCCCTCACGACCAGACTGCGTAACAGTTTCTTCCCACAAGCCATCAGACTTCTCAATAACCGAACTGTACTATACTGAGCACAACATACACACACATCATCTGTATGGACTGCACAGACCCTCACAAAACACACACACTGTTTTGCACACTTTTCTGCTGTTTTTGCACATATTGGACAATATCTCAGTCATCTGCTGTTTTTTGCACAACTCCATATATAATCCAAAGGACCTGCTGCTAAGAACCTGCTGCTGTTCATTCTTTTACTGCACAAAATACTGTTTGAACATTCAGTATTTACACCGGTCGGTCGGCGCTGTTTCTGTTACTGTGTATTGTCTTTTGTATATTGCATTTTTTGTACTTTTTGTATTGTCTTGTAACTTAATGTCTGCACTGTTTTTTGTCCTGCACTGTCTTTTGTCCTGCACTGTCTTGCTTGTCTTGTCCTGCACTGTTTGCACCAGGTTGCACAGTTGCACTTTATGTGGCTAAGACTACTTACATGTCCTTAGCCCTGTCTTTGTTTTATGTAGCACCTTGATCCTGGAGAAACGTTGTCTCATTTCACTGTGTACTGCAACAGCTATATATGGTTGAAATGACAATAAAAAGCTTCTTGACTCTTGACTTGACAAGCAACAATCGTGAAAGATTATGAAAAATCACAGTGGGAGCCCATGTGGTGTAGGAACAGAGATCATTGCAATTGTGTTTATGCTCCTAATTTAAGGAACATTACTGGCACCTCTGGGTTGTTTCAGTTGGACAAATGTAGACAATTGTGTGTGTGTGTGTGTGTGTGTGTGTGTGCGTGCGCACTTTACAGCATTCCAGCCATGCTGACTCCAGTCTCTAGCTCTTCAACCTCGTCTACCTCTGATAAGTATGCAGTGTTTAAACACATGTCAGTGGAGCATCCAACAGAACCCGCAGCTCCTGTCTCAGGTACAGAACACAGCACCTCATATGCAGACATGCACACACCCTCACAGTATACTTCCTCAACCTCGTAGTACTTTGAGTATTCCTTTTGGTTAATGCCGATTATCGGTGCTAATGAATTATTTTAGTCTTTAGCTGTTAAAGAATTCCCGATCAATTTACTGTGACGGAAATAAAGTGTGTTCTCCAAAGATTTGCTGTAAATAGCAGCGTGTCCACGTCTCTAGTAAAAAGGGTTCCTTCCTTTGTACAAAGTGTCATTTTATTAGTGAAGCATACTTTACACGACCACACAGAGTTGTACGATGAACTGATGATGAACTAGTGTTAACCTTGTGACAGCCTTTCAGATCCAGCCGTGTGAATGATTTCGATACGCACTTCTTTTGTCAAAGGCAAAAATATAATACAAGGTTATTTGGATGACATTTTGTAACTGCATTGGAGAATTTCGCCTATGAATGTATGGAGACATTCTGTGTTATTCTGGCTTTCCTGTCTTTGATTTAGATCATGGAGACAAATACAGTGTGTTTAGAGAGCTGGAGCATCCATCAGACAGGAAGCCAGTTGGTAAGCATTTTCCAGTCCTACACAGCGCACACACTTCACATTAAGATCACTGGATCGCTGGAAAGCTGATCCTATATCAACACGGTTCCTGCTTCTTGCCTTATCGTAAGCCTTTTTTCGCTTTTCGTTTTTATCCGCCACGTCAATCGCTGTCCATGTCTCCGCCGCATATTGAGAAGACACGCCCCTTTCTGCTCATTGGCTACACGTTAGTTTTGTTTGTCAGCCCCACTCGGTTTTCTTGAAGCATTTTTCAAACATCGTGCACCCCACCTTTAATTGGAATTAAAATATTCCATTTGCTTTAAACAGAATAGGGTAAAGCCCAGTCTGAATGACATTTGTGTCTGATTGAACAGTAATCAGTTTAATAAAAAAAAGTAACAGCCATGTAAACACGTGTCTGAGTACTTTCACTAATGGAGTCAGCAGTTAAACCATATAAAACTTAAAATGTGTAACCTGAACAAAACCCTTTTGCATACAGTATGTTACATACTTTTATTCTGTTTTAAAATACAAGTGAGGTTGGATTAGCAGTAGGAACAGGTGCCGGACAGACGTAAGACATGACAAGCGCATTAACATACGTTTTCTTCAGGCATTCGTGCAGAATAAAACATTACACTGTACTATAACACTATGTTTTATAACGTAGCGACGAGGTAAGCTAACACACACACGCACACACACAACGGGCAGCTACAGTAAGAGATTCAGTACATGTACAGTGTTTAGACTTTCTTTTGTCTCTAGGGAGCAATTTCAAAAAGCCTAGAAAAACCTATGCTTTGGACCCCTGATTAAAGTCCATTATTTGCACTATAAAGTTGCAAGCCGTTGAAAGACAAAGCAGTTGCGTGAGGCTGTTTAGTACCGAGTGTGTAGTCCGCAGTGGTTCAGCATCCGTACATTATTATTTTTATTTTTTAAAGAAACTTGTGTATATATTTATGGTTATATACTAACAATACTTAATTTATACATATATGACTTACTAAACTTTTGCAAAACTACAGAGACATTCCCACTTTCCAATAGAGATAGATGGTGTCAGACCCCTGGGTGTGAACATTCTTGTGCAGTTATTCCCAATTACTCTCTAAATTTCCTAGCCTATGTAAATGAGAAAAAAAAGTAAGTAATCATAGCAAATAAAATACTCTCACACACCACAATTTTCCCATGAACAACGATTTATTCGGAATCTACATACGGGATGGATTTATACAGATCGGAAACATGTAGAACATAGAAACTATTTTATTGGCAGTACATCAACGATTTTTATAAATTCGGGCCTGGTTAAAGCCGTCTCGCTTGGAATGAGCCTGAATGTGCTTCTGTTTCTACATAAAGTTCTGTACGTTCATGCAGGTGTATATGTGTGTCCCTATCTTACTAGAACAGAATCCAATGGGAGCAACTCTGAGCGCTCCAGTAAGTTTACAGTGGTGTTGACTTCTTCTCCACAAAGCTGTTCACAGCAGGTTATTTTTCCTGCTGCTTTTCCCTTCACTCTGAGTGAATGTTTTGTTTCGTAGCTTCGACGGAGCCATTCTGTCTCTTCGATAGCAGTAAAATGGATGAAACTTGCCAATCCACAGAGAATTTTTCACGGCGAGAGCCGAATGTGGTGCGAGAAACGGCACACAAAGGACATTACATGCTTCTACAGAGAGCCACATCTCTGTTAGGAAAAAACCTCTTAACATCCTGAATCAGCAGCATGGCATGTTTGCATTTCTGAGTGGCTTGAGGTGCTTCTGTTGTGTGGTGCTCTTTGTGTTTTTGTCTCTTCGTGGTCATCGAGTGACTCACTGAGTGATTCTGAAATTCAGCTGGATTGTCGGAAACTAAACTAAAACTGTGTTGTTGTTTTTTTCCTCTGTAGGATTGTGGAATGAAATTACTTTTCATTTCACAATCCTACAGTGGAAAGAAATACAGTTTTAAAGTCACTATGAAATGAAGTGACCCTTGTCATTGTTTTCTCTCTCCTTCTCTTTTCAGGGGAAGGTTTTGCTGATTTCAAGTCCGTTGGTGCCGATGACGGCTTCACCGACTTTAAAACAGCCAACAGCACTTCTCCAATAGACCCTCCAGACCAGGCCAAGACATTCCAACCTGCTTCATTTCCACTTCCTTTCAGCTCCTCTCACTCTCTTTCGCAATCTCAGACCCATCCGACTTCCCTGGCACAGCCTAAAAACCCTCTAAACATGTCAGACCTGGACCTCTTTTCCTCCATAGCGCCTCCTTCCACTGTTGACTCTAAAGCCACCTGTTTTTCCCATTCCTCCTCCTCTTCCTCTGCCTTGCCCTCGCTGCTCCTTCCTTCCGCAGGCCCCAAACCCGACGACTTTGGTGACTTCGCACTCTTTGGCTCCTCCTCTTCCTCATCTTCTGCCTCTGAGGCAGCTGCCTCAGCTCAGAGAGGATCCGGAGCAGGGGGAGCTGCGGCACAGGATGACTTCGCTGATTTCCTGTCGTTTGGTAACCCTGGGAAGCAGCCGACTGAGAGCAGCAAGGAGAGTGATGACTTTGCTGACTTTCAGTCATCCAAATTCCAAGAAAAAAGCTTAGTAGACAAGATGGCTGTCTTCAAACAGGCCAAGGAGGACTCTGCTTCGGTTAAGTCGTTGGACCTGCCGTCTATCGGAGGCAGCAGCGTGGGAAAAGATGACTCGGAGGATGCTCTCTCTGTGCAGCTGGACATGAAGTTATCAGACGTGGCTGGAGAGCTAAAGCACGGTGCATCTGACAGTTCATTGGACCTGCCAGGCTTGAGCTCCCATCAGCCCCCCGCCGCAGGTGAGGAATTAGTACGCTTGCTGTGGTGAGACGCACACATACACATACCGGATCACACCCCACACTCTGGTCAGGCTTTTTCACAGCCTTCTCACTGTCTGATCCAGCAGAATAGAGAGGAGTAGTATTTAGATTTGACTGGCTAAATGTTCTGGATGTATTGAAAGCTTGGCCCAGATCATTTTACCTTCTTTCATTCACCATCTTCCATTTACATAGGTTCATGTATTTGTCCTTCCATATTTATTTCATTTTTAATATCTCCGATAAGCCTGAGCTTCTACATGAAGTCGATCAGTATTCGTGACTGGCAGTATTTATCTGGATTCCCGGGTATAAAATAAGCTTGTCTTAGCGGCAGTGGGCTATCTACGTTGGAAAGTATAATACTAGGCGTAATCTCTCTAACGTCACAGGGTACAATGAATCAGGTGACTAGTCGCAACTCACCTATTCATCTTTAAACATTTCTCTAACGTTTCTAACAGTAAGGATCGTCCGCGTCCACTTTATTAATGAACGTCGTGTAGATTCACTGTGCTTAGAGTGTGACCTATGATCTCTCTGGTCTCACAGGAGAAGGTTCACCCATGTGATTAAATATGAAATGGCCCTTAGTACACTACGACCTAACCTTTTCACACTGAACACTGCATAGATGGTGCATACACACTGGTTTATTTGCTTTATACTGGTTTCTATCTGTACTAATCATTATCCTGCGAGTGAAAGAACACTAGTTTTCTCTTTGTCCTTCACCTCTTATGCCCCTTTTCCACCGAGGCAGTTTGAGCGCTGGTTCGGAGCCTAATTTAGAACCAGTTCTTTCTTTTTCGACAGCCAAAGCACCGGCTCTGTACCAGGAAAAGTGGTTCTTAAGTAGCACCAAAACGTTGCTGGTCTAGACTTAAGAACTGCTTGTGTCAGGAGCTGGGGGCGGGACTGGGGGAGGAGCTACTGTTAGCACCTGGGGTGGGTCTCGGGGCGGGGTTACTGTTAGCGCCTGGGGGCGGGTCTCGGGGTGGGGTTACTGTTAGCGCCTGGGGGCGGGTCTCGGGGCAGGGTTACTGTTAGCGCCTTTGATAATGTACCTACAGTATACTAATGTTTAATACACTTTTACTTTACTGCAATATGATCAGTTATCAGCACACATGATAGTAGGTAGCTACATGCTAAGGCTAACTTTTTTCTGTGTTAATGATAAAATAATGTTATGTACTTTCTCGATTACAACCTCCGTTTATACAAATTACACGGAGCTGCACGAACACGTCGGATTTGCCGCGTTTGGATGCCAATGTAGGTTCACAAAGCCATGAGCATTAACAGTAAAGCAACATCCGCCATTGTTGTTGTTGTGTTTGTGTTTGTCGCTGCTGCGCTAACGTTGCTGCGAAACGTGACACGTATACAGTGACGTCAGACTCGGCTCTGTGACGGCTCTCTAACCGATGGAAAGGCAAACCAGTTCTTAGAAGGTTCGCCAGTGGAACCAACTTTGAACCAGCACCAGCACGGGCTCTGAACCAGCACCCGCTTCTTTTTGGTGGAAAAGGGGTAATAGTGACGGGCTTAAGGGCATTGCTTATAAAAAGAAATTTTCCCTCTCTGGTTCTATTTAGGTAGTTCAAACCGTAATCCCCACTTTCTTTATCTTAAAGCATTGCCTTGTGCTTCATAACAGGATTTTATATTTATTCATATTTTTCTTAATGTTTGTATAAAAAAGATGATCACTTTCTGGTGGTAAAGCACTAAAATATACAAACTTTCTTTTTCTGCCTTGGCCAAAGCTGAATTTTTAAACCCTTTAGTTACAGACTTAGGTTATTTTTTATTGCTGTCGAAAAGATCAAATTAATCAAAACTTTAAAAAAACATGACTGTTAATAATTAAACAGTAATTAAACATAATAACAATTATTATTATTATTGATATTTATTTAATAGGAACGTGCAAAAACAGTTCGGTCATTTAAGTCGGCCACCCGAATTGTAGTCGCCAGTTTAGTTTAAAAGCTTTTTAATAAACCAAATCCACTTTACTGTAAAATATGAAATCACAATCGACTCAAAGCATTTTTTCAACTCTTTTTCCAAAGCACATTTAAACACCCAGTCAGTGGGAATCACGTCTGATCCGGCCAAAATGATGACATTTATAGTTGCAGCGTGAAACGTAAATCAGTTGGTGTTTTTTTTTTTTTTTTTTGCAAACTTAGATGCATTATTATTATTATTATTATTATTATTATTATTATTATTATTTATATTTAAAACGGAGACGCTTTGTCTTTCAGTTCGTGTCCGTCAGCATTTATGGCTGAAACGTCGATGCCGGTCTTTAGCCCAGTGTGTTCACCGTCCCTTGAATTCGAATAAGCTTTAATCAGACTTCTCTCATATTAATTTCCTTCTGCCCTGTCAATCATCATTTATTTACACAGCATCTCACCCTCCGTGGCTCATCATGTCTCGTTTTCATGCAAGGCATTACATCATTCCATTAACCTTCAGCTCGGTCATGATATCAGCCCAGTGTCAGGAAGCGTTGAGGACAGAGCACAGAGTACAGACGCTACTTTTCTGAGTCTGCTGGAAAGGAGCTAAAGGTAAAACAGTCCCCATTGCCTTATTGTCACAGCCTGCTAGTGTTAAATTCTGGTTAGTTTTTTTTTTTTTTAATCGCTCCACTAGACGATTCTCTGCTTTAAAATCCTTAAAGTCAGAGTGTCCTGCATCATTGAGCTCAACAGTGTTCTAGGAAAATTGGTCATATGACTTTTTCTTCCGGAAAGTTTTTGTATTCCTGATACACATGCCTCTGTTCGGGTTATCACGCAATTCCAGAGCTCAGATATAGACACGTGATGATAATTTGGCTGACGCATTAAAAGCAATTGAGGACAGAATAAGACACGCTGCTTCTAGGTTCTGCGATTTGAACTCAGTACCTTCATTACCACCGAGTATTGAATTTCTCAGCACCTCACTAAGCTCTGGATGTGGGTTGCTAACCTTTGATGAGACAGTATCTCTTTTCCCAAGTGTTTCAAGCCCCCAAAACGTGCTCCCTTAGTGCGGATGTGACGTTCTCCCGGTTCACCGGAGTGTCTCAGCCTCCAGTGGTTCTCACAGGACACACACCGTGTCACTTCTCATCTTCTCTTGCTTTTGTTTGCCACAGTTTGTACCTGCCTTTGCAATTTGTGAAATTGACAAGAAAGCAGTAAAAAAAATATTGCTAGGATTCTAGACATGGGTTCCGTTTATGGACAAGTAAATGTAGACATGTTGAATTAATAGTGTATTTTTATTACAGGAATATATGTATACTCTCATTTATTTTCAAACTATTGATAGATAGACCGAGCGATACTCCGGATTGTGTTTGTATGTGTTTATAATCAGTATTTCTGCACAGTGTTTTACATGCTGATGTGATGTTTAATTTGCTGCATTGTCAGGACGAAATAAGGTCCCACTTTTATCTATTTATTTATTTATCTATTTATTTATTTATTTGCACGCTTTGTTTGTTTGTTTGTTTATTTTATTTATTTATGAACCACTTGTGGTGTTCTTGCTAAGGAGCTCTGAACATCAGGTTGGCGAGAGAAAAAGGATACTGTCTCTGTTCTCTTAGTTCTGCATCTGTCACTCAAACATCCCAATGCTCTGATTGGCTAGCACTATTTATTTAACCCTTTGAGTACCTGGCTGCAGGAACACGACTTATGCTATAAGCCACCCAACACAATCCAGTCTGGCTGATTGCTCTGATTAAAATCAACGAAATGACAAGTCATAAGAACGGAAGTAGATGTTTGAGTGAATGCACAGCAGACCTTATATCAGGATTCCTGAAAGTGTGAGATTTTAATGATGCTTTCAGTTCCTCAAAGGGTGAAAAACTGCAAAGAACCTGTACTTTAATTCACCTTTTATCTTTGCTTAGTAAATGTTCTGTATCAATCGATTTCTCTCTTGCTTTCTCTTTTTTCAGCACAACTAGAATGTGTCTTTAACCTACGATGACATTTTAGTCTGTGAATGTGCCTTCTCAGTTCTGGTTTTGGGATTCTCTCTTTTAACATTCTTGCTTTTTCCCCCATTTTCACCCGTTCTGCATGCCTTTGTATTCTCATGATGACAAAAAAAAGGAGACCTTTTAAGTGTTTGGCGAAGCTCTTGTAACAACAGACTTTTTTGTGACCTATCTTTCTCTCTCTCTGCCAATGTTGTCGTAATAAATATGAATGCTGGTGTAGCAGAAATGTGTGCCGTTCTTACTTCTTCACCTTTCCTTCTTTCTTCCTCTTGCTAACCAAATAGTAGATCTGTTTAGTCATGCAATCAACAAGCACACTGCACGAGTTCCTTGTCAATTTCACAAATGGTTTACGCAAACAAAACTGCATGCGGAGAACTTGGCGATTCTTTAGAAACAAAAAAGTGGCGGAAATAAAACAGACGAGCACATTTTGGGTACAATGAATACGACTGATATGTCATTTAAGGAAAAAGAAATAATTAGGAAAATAAGTGTATTCATAGTAAACATGGACCGACGGACTAATCACGTGAAGTTACTTGAAGATACTTAATGGCAGGGTCTCCGATTTTTGAAAGCCAATGTTGACATTTGAAATCACCAAAACAAACACGCCCCTAACCCAAATGGGTCCCACCCCTGTATTATAGCTCCACCCACACATACATACGTAACCCAGGCGACTAATGGTAAGAAATGTATCTTTATCATAGCTGAAGTGAAGAACAATACGATTGCAGAAAAACAAACAATCAAAAATGACACAAGCATAATCATGTAAAGGACAAAGGCATATATTAGTTCTGTGTAACAAAGCAAAACCAACGTTACTCACCTATCGAGAAGGAAAAAAGCGCCTCGGCATCTTAAGTAAAGTTGAGTTTCCCGAGTCAATAACTCCTGAGCTAAACGCTGTTACTACACAAAACGCGGTTGTAGCTGCCTCTCTACATTACTACCATAGAAAAGAGGTGTTATTTGTGTAGTAACAGCGTTTAGCTCAGGAGTTATTGACTCGGGAAACTCCAACCTGTGAATATGTGGCCAACTTCCTGCTCCTTCAGTTCTCTCCAGCGCTGGAAAGCTGATCCTATATTAACACGTCCTACTTCTTGCCTTATCGTAAGTCTTTCTTCGCTTTCTTTCTTTGTTTTTATCCTCCATGTCAGTGTTAAAACCGCTTTCTGCTAATGTCACACATGCGCACTGAAGACGCTCTCCCCCGCATATTGACAAGACACGCCCCTTTCTGCTCATTGGCTACACGTTATTTTTGATTTTTGTTTATTATTCGGCCTATTATTTCAGAAGCATTTCTCAAAAATCGGAGACCCTGCCTTTAATTATATTATCCGCAGTATTTCCAGATGTTTCTGGTGATGTGTGCAGAACACGTGGTGAAGCGTAAACCAACATTCTGCAGAATATGAATGAAATCTCAAACAGCAGAATTTGGGAACAAAAACTTTAGATGCCTCCAGTGAGCTATAGGCTGAAACACCAAACCTTGTGTGTGTGTATATGTGTGTGTGTGTGTGTGTGTGTGTGTGTGTGTGTGTGTGTGTGTGTGTGTGTGGGTGTAGTCATTGTGGTCTGTGAGAAGCACTACTGAGCCCCGGCAGAGATTTCGCTCTGAACAAGGAAACCTACCTCTGCCTCTCAGAAGGCAGCGTTTAATGATCTGTAACATAAATCTCTAAGATAAATGTTTGAAAAAAGTCAATTCATCCGTAAAGATGAAGACTTTTATTTATTTATTTATTTTTACCCTCCTGAATGTGTTTGAGTCCAAACCCAGTCACAGAAGAGTTAACTCCGTACCGATCCCAAGCCCAGGTGAGATGGGAGGGTTGCGACAGGAAGGGCATCAGACATAAAACCAGCAGCAAAACACAATCTGCTGTGGTGCTTTTGAACAGGGAACAGCTGAAAGATAAACAACACTTATTTGTGTGTAATTCTAGTAAAACCAAGCTCGACTCTGATCTATAACCGAAATCACTGCAGAACATTTAGTGTTTGGTTGCTGGATCATCAGCACAGCAGTGACACTGACATGGCTGTGTGTGTGTGCTGGTGTAAAGTCCTGATGTGCTCGATCTTACCAGGACCACACACACACACACACACACACACACACACACACACACACACACAGCTATGACGTTGTTTTTGCTGTGTTGGAAATGCTGGTCATTTTTTCACTGTGATAATGTTGTGTGACACTTTAATACAGTCAGAAACGTCATAGCTACACATTTCCAACAACTCTGTGGTTGGTGCTGTTTAGCTGATGGTTATTCGTACCATTCGTTAGCTGATGGTTATTATTTCTAACAGGATTTCTCAGCTCATTTTTATTAGCTAGGGTCGAATATGGCAAGTGTAGTACATGTTGTGTGGTCAGTAGCAGTGCCACAGGTAAGTTTGACCTCACACTACACAGGCTTAGCCATAGAAGGTTTCTATATACTGTATATGTTTCTATACAGATAGAATTATTTAACATAAATTCAACCAATCAAATCAGTTGAAACTAATGAGCTTTTATAAATGCGGTATTAATGTCAGTGTTTGATGAAATGGCCTTGGACTGGTTTAAATCCAGAGAATCATGTGATCTTGGTCCACATAGACCCAAAGAAAGCAGGGAAGCAAGTCTGTGTTTTATTATTAATATTAAAGGTTATTAAAGAGACCAAATAGTCCAACGATTCGTGTCACTTTCTGATTTAAGGATAAGTGAGGCTTTGTTATATTTCAGTGGTTTAAGCTTCATGATCTGGAGCCACACAGGTTTCTGTTCTTTTTCAGACGTCGATGATCTCAAGTTCCATCCATTCGGGAGCTCTGGCATCAGCGTCCTGTCCAGCTGTGATTGGTCCGACAAAGACGATGCCCCGTCCGGACAGGGCACGAAAGCCCAGGGAGTCTCTGTGTCTGTGCTGCCCTCCTCAGCTACGCTTCACAAGAAGGAGACGTCATTCGGCAGCTCAGAGAACATCACGCACACCACACTAGAAAAAGTCACCACGTTCCCCATTGAAGACGCAGGGTTCGCTGACTTTGCAGACTTCAGTTCTGCCCAGCATGCACCCAGAGAGGAAGAGGAGGATGACTTTGGTGACTTCGCCAGCACTGTTTCAGAAAAATCCGACGCAGCCGATGCCGGTCTTGAGGCCACGCATCCTGAGGTGCCGGAGGACTTTGGTGCTTTCCAGGCAGACAAGCCCAAGTTTGGTAAATCTGACTTCCTGAAGGCGAGTGCTCAGCCAAAAGCCAAGTCCAGTGAGGAGATGATCAAGAACGAGCTCGCCACGTTCGATTTGTCCGTGCAAGGTGAGTGAGTCACACTGTGGGTGTGGTGGGAACTTGGGGGGGGCAGATTAACAAAGTTCGATGTTGCTTATTTTTGTAAATTTTAATGTGTGTGACATAAAATCAAAGGGAAATTTAAGGACTAAACTGAGGAACATAGCTGAGATCTGAATGAAAAAAGATCTAATGATCTGAGGAGGT
This sequence comes from Tachysurus fulvidraco, assembly GCF_022655615.1. NCBI lineage: Eukaryota > Metazoa > Chordata > Actinopteri > Siluriformes > Bagridae > Tachysurus > Tachysurus fulvidraco. The sequence goes on along the minus strand of NC_062528.1, from coordinate 5,237,857 downwards.
TACAAACTCTTCGTCTCTGTAGCACTGATGCTAATCTTCTTCATACGAACCAAGTCCGTTCCTCTCCGGTTCTGTGCCCAGACGGCGCGGACCCATTCAGCGTTTGTTATTCCAGCTAACATTAGATGGCAGCATTGTGATTGAGGATCTTACCAAGTGTATCAGACACGGAGGAACACAGCCAGACAAAAGCCATGAGCAAACATTAACAGCCTCCTCGTTCATTAATCTGCTGTCAATTATTGTTGCTAAAAGCTTATTTACTTTTCCTGCACCTCTCTCCTCGATAGAAATGTCATTTGTTTCAACGAAAGTGCTGTTTTTTTTTTCCCTCGTCCTCTATTTGGCAGTTAATCTGATGTGTGTCCTGTGCTGAAATAGATGAGAAGTGATGTGATGGTCATCTGGTGACTGATGTGTATCATTTGAGAGTCTGTGTCTGTGTGTTAGCGTACACTTGGTCCTTCTCTTCCCTACTGGAGCTTTGTGTGTCAGTTTAAATGTGTGTGTGTGTGTGTCTCTGTCGGGGGGGGGGTCTGTCTGTCTGTAAGTATGTGTGCATCTGTGTGTGTGTTTGTCTGTCTGTAGGTATGTGTGCATGTGTGTGCGTGTGTGTGTGTGTGTGTTTGTCTGTCTGTAGGTATGTGTGCATCTGTGTGTGTTTGTCTGTAAGTCTGTGTGTGTTTGTCTGTCTGTAGGTATGTGTGCATCTGTGTGTGTTTGTCTGTAAGTCTGTGTGTGTTTGTCTGTCTGTAGGTATGTGTGCATCTGTGTGTTTGTCTGTCTGTAGGTATGTGTGCATCTGTGTGTGTGTTTGTCTGTCTGTAGGTATGTGTGCATCTGTGTGTGTTTGTCTGTCTGTAGGTATGTGTGCATGTGTGTGCGTGTGTGTGTGTGTTTGTCTGTCTGTAGGTATGTGTGCATCTGTGTGTGTTTGTCTGTAAGTCTGTGTGTGTTTGTCTGTCTGTAGGTATGTGTGCATCTGTGTGTGTTTGTCTGTAAGTCTGTGTGTGTTTGTCTGTCTGTAGGTATGTGTGCATCTGTGTGTGTTTGTCTGTCTGTAGGTATGTGTGCATCTGTGTGTGTTTGTCTGTCTGTAGGTATGTGTGCATCTGTGTGTGTGTTTGTCTGTCTGTAGGTATGTGTGCATCTGTGTGTGTGTTTGTCTGTCTGTAGGTATGTGTGCATCTGTGTGTGTTTGTCTGTCTGTAGGTATGTGTGCATCTGTGTGTGTGTTTGTCTGTCTGTAGGTATGTGTGTGTTTGTGTGTTTGTCTGTCTGTAAGTATGTGTGTGTCCGTGTTTGTGTTTGTCTGTCTGTAGGTATGTGTGCATCTGTGTGTGTGTTTGTCTGTCTGTAGGTATGTGTGCATCTGTGTGTGTTTGTCTGTCTGTAGGTATGTGTGTGTTTGTGTGTTTGTCTGTCTGTAGGTATGTGTGCATCTGTGTGTGTGTTTGTCTGTCTGTAGGTATGTGTGTGTTTGTGTGTTTGTCTGTCTGTAGGTATGTGTGTGTCCATGTTTGTGTTTGTCTGTCTGTAGGTATGTGTGCATCTGTGTGTGTGTTTGTCTGTCTGTAGGTATGTGTGCATCTGTGTGTGTGTTTGTCTGTCTGTAGGTATGTGTGCATCTGTGTGTATTTGTCTGTCTGTAGGTATGTGTGTGTTTGTGTGTGTGTTTGTCTGTCTGTAGGTATGTGTGTGTTTGTGTGTTTGTCTGTCTGTAAGTATGTGTGTGTCCGTGTTTGTGTTTGTCTGTCTGTAGGTATGTGTGCATCTGTGTGTGTGTTTGTCTGTCTGTAGGTATGTGTGCATCTGTGTGTGTTTGTCTGTCTGTAGGTATGTGTGCATCTGTGTGTGTGTTTGTCTGTCTGTAGGTATGTGTGCATCTGTGTGTGTGTTTGTCTGTCTGTAGGTATGTGTGCATCTGTGTGTGTGTGTTTGTCTGTCTGTAAGTATGTGTGTGTCTGTGTTTGTGTTTGTCTGTCTGTAGGTAAGTGTGTGTCCGTGTTTGTGTTTGTCTGTCTGTAGGTATGTGTGCATCTGTGTGTGTGTTTGTCTGTCTGTAGGTATGTGTGCATCTGTGTGTGTGTTTGTCTGTCTGTAGGTATGTGTGCATCTGTGTGTGTGTTTGTCTGTCTGTAGGTATGTGTGCATCTGTGTGTGTGTTTGTGTGTGTGTGTGTGTGTTTGTCTGTCGGTATGTGTGCATCAGTGTGTGTGTGGGGGTGTGTGTCTGTGTTCCTGTATCTGTCTTTGTGTCTCTCTGTTTGCCTGCCTGTCTTTGTGTGTGTCTGTCTGTCTGTGTGTGTCTGTCTGTCTGCCTGTGTTTGTCTGTCTGTATGTGTGTGTGTGTGTGTATGTGTGTTCGTCCCTGTGAGTGTGAGTGTGTGTGAAATCTGCTGAATAATTTATACCCACACCACTGGCCTGCTGCTTCACTACATAATTATCATTTGTTGCAAATGAGGTATTTATGGTTGCTGTCCTTGTGCAGGATGAATTAGGGACAACATTTTAGAGCTGAACGCTGCAATTATAGACCAGAATAAACACTGAGACCCAAATAATAAACGAAACAGTGGAAAAACAGTAATTGAAACATCATTGAGTGTGTGTGTGTGTGTGTGTGTGTGTGTGTGTGTGTGTGTGTGTGTGTGTGTTTGCAGGGTCCCATAAGCGCAGTCACAGTCTAGGGGAGAAGGAGATCTGCACCACACCTGCTCCTGAACAGCAATTTCGCGATCGCTCGAACACCTTGAGTGAGAAACCAGCGCTGCCAGTCATCCGGGACAAGTACAAAGATTTAACAGGAGAGGTTGAGGTCAGAGCCGCTCTTCTCTCTGTCCCTCTGTCCCGTCTGATACTGCAGTCTGACATACAATCTGATTCTTTTTGCATTGCTGAACTTAACTAAGTTTTAATAATCACCTTAATAAGGTTTCATTTACTCTGTCTTATAACTGCTGTGTTCTCTTGTGACAACAAAGGAGAGTGAGCGCTATGCGTACGAATGGCAGAGGTGCTTGGAGAGCGCTTTTCAGGTAAAACTCCTAAGCAAACAACACACACACCTCAAAATTATACTCTTCAAATTGAGCTCTGCTGATCCTCAGGGGTCCACCATATACAAATAGGGGGTTTCAGGTTCTAACCCCAACACAACATCTACACAACAGCTACTATTGTCTATACAACTGGAAACAAAAGTGAGGAAGTAAACGTTAGTGTCAATATTTTGTCATAATGACATAATGCACCATTGTTGTTTACCCCACTGCCTTAATCGTCCTGGGCATGGAATTCACTAGAGCTGCACAGGTTGTTGCTGGGATCCACTCCTCCTCCTTCCACTCCTCCATAATGACTGGTATATACTGGTACTATGACAAGCAAGAATGCATGATCAAAATCTCTGATGCAACCTGCTGCTTTTTGTGGATAGCGACATGGATTGTTGAAATCTCAAGGATTCTTCCTTTAATCTCCTTTATAACAGTGAAAAACACACATGTAATGACTTTCTGTGAGAGCCGTACTCCTCACGTTCCGTACACATGAGGGCTTTGGCTGAACCTGTTGTGCTGATGTCACACATCTGCAGAAAATCTGCTGAAATTACACGCCTGATTTTGCTTCATATTTTAACATCTGCGTACTCCAAAATACGCCAAAAGTCTTCAGCCCCCCCACCCCTCAATCCTCCAATAATGACATCCTTAAGGTTTGACAGCTGCATAGATGTTCTGAAACTTTATTGATCTTCCAGCTTAGTGTTCCTGTCTCATGTGGACTTTAGATAAGGAGATGAGGACATTGATGTTATGTCACTACTTTACCGTACTTCATCCTTCTCACCAGTGGGATTATAAGTTGTTTGTCAGCTCTGTACAATGGGACTGGTTTGAATGTTGTGAGCTGTTGGTTATAGAGGAATAGAAAGCTTTAGTGTCTCAGATGTAGTGGATATAGGATACAGTTCATTAACTGATTCAGCTCTCTTTCTGTCTCTGTCTCTCTCTCTATCTCTCCCTCTTTCTTTCTCTCGCTCTCTCTCTCTCTCTCGCTCTCTCTCTCTCTCTCTCTCGCTCTCACTCTCCTTTCTCTCACTCTCTCCCTCTTTCTCTCTTTCACCCTACAGGTGATCGCCACAGCCAACAACACCCTTAATGGTATCAGCAGTTCCACCGTGTGCACTGAGGTCATCCAGTCAGCACAGGGCATGGAGTACCTGTTAGGTGAGAGCTGCTGGGATTAATATCCTTCATGGTCGCTCACAGCACTGGTGACTTTTTCATTCTGATTGGTCAAACGGTGTCGATTATTTTCTATCACAGCACATTGTTTCTATAGTAACAACTAACTCTTGTCCAAGGAAGATGCTCACATCATTGTTATTAAACAAATAGATGTATGTAAGAGTTGCTGTGATGAAACTTTCTCTAAGGAGAACTCTTATTTACCATTTATGTAACGAGGCCCAACGTCAGGGCTTCCAGGTTACGCTTTCAGCCACAAAATCTGATAAAAAGTTGACAACTTTGCACTTTATTTGCTTTTAACTCACTAATAAAAAACAAAACACTCGTTTAGAATTAATAAAAGTGTTAACAATGCATCCTTACATAGCTAAAAGGTATTCAGTTCAATTTATTTGTATAGCTCTTTGAACAGTTCACATATGTAAAGCTGCTCTAAGACAAAGTATAGAAACAGAATACAATTTTTTTTTTTTATTTGAAAGTATTTGATCTTTACTAAATAATAATAAGTAGTATCTGTTGTTGAACTATTCTGGACATGCTGTCGGAAAATAACCAGCTCTGTGGTTTTGTGATTGAACCTTTGATGTGGGAATCTTGTAATGACATCATTTTTAACCGTTACGAGTTGGGAAACGTACCGTGGAAGCCTCCGAGGCCTTCTGTGTAGTCGGGGTTATAGATATATATATATATATAGATAGTCATAGGAAGTCCGTCTATCGTTGAGAGGGAATTCTTTGGTTTTTCCTGGTGGGAAGTTGGAAATTATGAGTTATGACCTGTAGACAAATTTGTCAGTGCTTTGTATACGGACAATATCTCACCACTGTGGTGTTGATTATTTTACTCTAACAGCACACCACACTATTATTATTAAAGGTGGGGTCTCCGATGTTTTAAAGCCAATGTTGACACGAACACGCCCCTAACCCAAATGGGCCCCACCCCTGTATTGATAGCTCCGCCCACACATACATATGTAACCCAGGCAACTAATGGAAAGAAATGGGTCTTTATCATAGCTGAAGGGAAGAACAATACGATTGCAGATAAACAAACAAGCAAAAATGACACACAAGCATAATCATGTAAAGGACAAAGGCATATATTAGTTCTGTGTAACAAAGCAAAACCAACATTATTCGGCCCGACTCAGTTTTTTGAAGCATTTCTCAGAAATCGGAGACCAGGCCTTTAACATACAGTATATCCTTCTTCCGGGTTTTTTTTTAACTGTCGTCTGTGATTCGTTGTGCTACAAATGAACTCATCCTCTATGTGCCAGAGTTTCAGACTTCTCCCTGTAGTGGCTTTTATTCAGCTCGGAATGTTACGTCTTTACTCAAACACAGCGATGAAGCTCTTTTATCTGTTTCTCCAACACACACAGCTCAGTTCTTTTAGAATCTTTTAGAATCTAAACCTTACTTGTGCATTCATATAAATATATACATTACTGTGCAAAAGTTTTAGGCAGGTGTGAAAAAATGCTGTAAACAAAGAATGCTTTCAGAAAAAACGTGATGGCACGGCCCCCACAGAGCCCTGATCTCAACATCATTGAGTGTGTCTGGGATATGAAGAGACAGAAGGATGTGAGAAAGCCGACATCCACAGAAGATCTTGGTTAGTTATCCAAGATGTTAGGAACAACCTCCCAGCCGGGTGCCTTCAAAAACTGTGTGCTAGTGTGCCTAGAAGAATTGCTGCTGTTTTGAAGGCAAAGGCTGGTCACAGCAAATATTGATTAGATTTAGATTTGTCTTTTGTTCATTCACTGCATTTTGTTCATTTATGATAAGAAATGTTTAAGACTTCCATTTTTGAAAGCATTCTTTGTTTACAGCATTTTTTCACACCTGCCTAAAACTTTTGCACAGTACTATATATGTGTGTGTGTGTGTGTGTATATATATATATACTGTATATATCTGGGACTCTGGCAGTAGCATCAATAGAAAAACATCATAATTAGGCTCTTCATGTTAGACATCAACTTTATGTACCAACAGTACAAAACTTCTTGTTAACAAATCACAAATCAGACGAGTGTTTATGATGGATGAACGTTTGATGACATGCTAAAAACTCACCAGGACACATGAAGAATGGACAGTGTTCTCGACTCAGTACTGAATTAAAGCCGTGTGTGTGTGTTAGGTGTGGTGGAGGTGTACCGTGTGGCCAGGCGAGTGGAGCTGGGCATCAAGGCCACAGCTGTGTGCTCAGAGAAACTGCAAGAGCTGCTGAAAGACATCAGCCGTGTGTGGAACAACCTCATGGGCTTCATGTCTCTGGCCAACCTGTCAGTGAGTAGTTCCACCATCATAATGAACCACTTCAAGCACACTGTGGCTTTTCCACCCAAATCTAATTTTACAGTCAGGTGGAACGTCATCCGGTACAATTTTGAAGTATTTTTTCTGCGTCCTGAGGTGCAGTGAGCCACATTGCTGGTCAGTGCTGCGTAGAGAAAGAAGAGAAAATAGAGAGATTGAGCTTTGTGCTCAGTCTGAGGTTGACTCCTGGGAGAATATTGCTTTTCAGATAGCAGATCTGTGTAAGCAAGAGAGCAACAGGCAAGAGCGAGTGGGAGTTGGAAGGCAGAATGTGAATTTTCTTTTCATGCAATCCAAAAGCACCGTGTCTCGTCTGGGGCTTTTTTACTTTTTCCTGTGCAGGTGTATTGATCAGCAGACTGGATGTGAGATCCTTTCATTTTTACTGCTTAAGGCTTGGAGGAGTCTGAAAACTCTTTCTAGAGCATAGGCATTGATTCTCTGTGTGTGTGTGTGTGTGTGTGTGTGTGTGTGTGTGTGTGTGTGTGTGTGTGTGTGTGTGTGTGTGTGTGTGTGTGTGTTTTCCAGCCTGATGAAAGCTCCCTGGACTTCTCCTCCTGTATCCTGAAGCATGGCATCAAGAATGCCAAGGAGCTGGCGTGTGGAGTGTGTCTGCTCAACGTGGATTCACGCAGCAAGGTCTGCATTGCCTACCAGGCCAGATTATATACATCTGTCGCTAGTTTGTTTCCTGTTATCTTCACCATGATGTTTTCACAACAGCCATAAAGTCAATTTCATGCGAGGTCCGAGACTGAACTCTGCTTTGACTTTGGTTATTTTGTAGAAGAAAGAGGAGAACACGTTCGGACGTCTCTTTAAAAAAGTATGACACTGATCTTTTAATTTTGGTGCTTTTAGGGAAATTGGTGCTCCTACTTCCTGCTCTGTGGTGCCAGAATGACCCATGTCTATAGCAGCTAGCTGGACACTCTGTAGCATACGTTCTCTTCAGAAGTAGTTAATGTCGTTCTCTCGCTCTAAGCAGCTCTGCTGAAGATCTGTGTGGCTCCTGTTCTATTACACACTGTTGTACAGAACTCCAGAGAGACTGTTGATGACATGTTGATGATATGGTGGTCATTTTGGCACCTCAGTTTGGTAGAAGGGTGATGCAGCTGATTTAGTAGGTGGTGGCACAATGATACGGCCGGTAGCTTTTCCTCCTCACAGCTCCAAGCTGAGCTCAGGTTACTGTCTCTCTCTCCATATCCATATGGGTTCAATATGAGGTCTCTGCTTTCCTGCCATCTCCTACAAATCTTTGCAGCAGGTGGATTTCCAGCTCTAAATTCTCAGGTTCACACTATGTTCTTGGGATAGGCTCCATAATGAATAAATGAATGAGTGCTAATCTCGCCAGTAGTAATAAAAGCCAAGGTGCAGCCTATCGGCTGTGGTGTATTAACATCCAGCTTTTCACCAAAAACACTGCTGAAAATTGAATCTAATCACAAATCCATTTAACTGAAGAAACCCCTCACGTGAGCAGTGCAACAGCTCCTGCCTACAGCACCAAGTCCAATCCCATCATATTACTGCTTTCCACCAGTCACCTGAAAGATCGAAAAGCTGCTTATTGGAGAAAATTGAAATGTACAGCTTTAGATTTGGAGAGACATTGGTGTGGTGTTTTTGATGGGAAAGGTCTACAGGATGGAGTTTGTCTCTGTGGGACTTCACTGGAATTGGCTGCATATCAGCTGGGGCTCATAACCAGCGTCATCAGGAATGGGCAACTAGCTGCTAGCTATTTCTGATACAGATGTTGTTGGTTTTGTTTTTTTTAAAAGCCAAAACATTTTTTATAAGGAATATAAAGTACAAAACTCCTAGGACACACACACACATTTATCTAGTTAAATTTTTTTTTTAATTCTTGAATGAAATAACAATATCCTCTTATTTCGCTCACAGGTACTGTAGTATGTTTGTAAAGTAGTGCGACGTCACGTGCAACTAAACTATACAGCAGGTATTATGCAGTCATGACATGTTTGTCACAGTGATCTGAAGCTGACTCTGCACCGCTGACTCTCCCCTGCACATTGTGATTTATATACAACAGTGCCGCTGAATTCTCAAAACAATAAAAACTAGGTAATGTAACGTCGGTGTGAGGGCACAGAGGAAGACCCACGAGACATTACGTTTATCAAAACACAACCAAAACCAAACTGGCAGTTCACACTTTTTGGCTTGCGTGGGTCTCACTAGCTCGGCCAAGCAGTGTCACGCTATGTCTTGCTCTCACCAATGGGTTATAGGCAAAACATTCACATAATTAAACTCTAATGAGACACAGGTGACGATCATCACAAGCTACCTGCCGGCTCGACACACACGTCTCCGTCCACAGACAGGGACGCCACCACAGGGTCGCTGTTTAATTACACAGGGAAATGTTATCATTGATAAATAGCTGTGGTATAAAATGAGATGTACTGTTATAGGAAAATAATCAACTGTGGTGGTGTTTCCACAGCTTCACATCAGGGCTACATGACCACCACGTTTCATTATTTTCCTAAAGCATCTAAACCCTGTCATGACCACACACACAATTTAACTCCCTGTGTTAAACACTTTAACTCTGATTTCCTTCCAAAGATTTGCCACCTAATTTTCTGTACATTGCCTATGTTGCCTGTTCCTGTGACGTTTATATGGGCTGTTACACATTAAAACTCATAAGGCTTCTTTAGTTCAGACATCCATAACAATGTTTATAATACTTTCAGGCACTGACAAAAGACCCGGGCACAAAGTTAACGGTAAACACTTTGCTTTTTTTCTGAAGACTTTACTGTTATACTGATGTATTCTCCCCAGGATATGAGGAGGTCTTTACAGCTGTTCACATATAAGCCTGGATTCTGATCGTAATTAACCTTTGAGCTGAACTGTGTGCCGTTCAGATGACCTTTTCCCCATCTGCGGACCTTCATCTGCCTGTGGAATATGTCAACATGAAATTAGCCTTTTTAATTATGGAAATGTCTATTGCAGTGTCACATACTCGTTAAATGGCTAAACGGAATCTTGTAATAGACCGAAATGAAGAACGACCTGTGCTCGTTCATTTAGTCACAGTGTCATGTGGCAGCACAAAGCATCATTAAAATCATGCAGATCCAGTCCAAGAGCCTCAAGTAAAAATATTTAGTTGTCCAATATCTGTTGTGTCAGATCCCTGATTTTGGTTGGAGAGGAACTTGACGTGGTCTTCTGTTACAGCTTATTCACCTCAAGGTCTGACTGTGAGATGCAGAGATGAACAGAACGATGCTTTGAGTTACTGTAGACCAGGGGTGTCAAACTCTGGCCCTAAGTATATGTGTAATTATGAACGTCAGGCTAAGAAGTGCTAGCCGTTCTGGTGTAATTATATTTGACCCGCGAGATCATATCAATTGTGCATTACAGCTGGCTAGCCGCATGCTCCGCTAATACTACAAATCCCAGAAAGCCTTGCCACTGTATTGACGCGTAGTCACGAACAGCAAGCGCCCCTCATTCTCTGTTGACAGTCGTTAAAGGCAGGGTCTCCGATTTTTGAGAAATGCTTCAGAGAACTGAGTCAGGCTGATAATAAACAAAAATCTAAACAAACGTGTAGCCAATGAGCAGAAAGGGGCGGGGCTTGTCAATATGCGGCGGAGAGAGTGTTCAGTGCGCATGTGTGACATTAGCAGAAAGCGGTTTTAACATTGACATGGAGGATAAAAACAAAGAAAGAAAGCGAAGAAAGGCTTACGATGAGGCAAGAAGTAGGACGTGTTAATATAGGATCAGCTTTCCAGCGCTGGAGAGAACTGAAGGAGCAGGAAGTTGGCCACATATTCACAGATTGGAGTTTCCCGAGTCAATAACTCCTGAGCTAAACGCTGTTACTACACAAATAACACCTCTTTTCTATCGTAGTAATGTAGAGACGCAGCTACAACCGCGTTTTGTGTAGTAACAGCGTTTAGCTCAGGAGTTATTGACTCGGGAAAGAGCTCAGGAGTTGTTCCAAATCCTGTGTTTAAGCAAAACTAAAGTTTGTTTCCATATGAAAAAGGTTGAACATTACATATCAGTTAATTGCAGTTAATTTTTCAATGATTATTCAGTTTGGCCCGTGACTTTATCTCAGTTTTATATTTTGGCCCACTGTGAATTTGAGTTTGACACCCCTGCTGTAGACATTCTGTTAGCTCTAAAGCAGTCTGACCTTTTTCCTCTGACCTCTATCATCAACCCCCACAGAACTGCTGCCCACTGTGTAAAATCCTAGGAGATTCCATCTGGTACCATCAAGCAGGCCGTGGTTTAACTTCCTGACATCACACTTTCCCCATTCCCATTTCTTGAGCTGGATTTGTGTGCATTGTGCTGCTGCTGCCACATGATTTGCTGATTGGATCGTTTTTATGAGTAAGCAGGTGTGCAGGTGTTCCTATTAAAGTGGCCAGGGGGTTGTATATGTATATAGGTACATGTATATATTTATATATATTACAGCCTCTCTGTGTAGGAGGCTGTGATTCACTACATGAGTCATAGATTTCACCAGGAATGCAAACCCAAAGCCGCTTAGCGCACACACACACGCGCACACACACACACACGCACACACACACATGCGCGCACACACACGCGCACACACACGCACACACACACACACACACACACAGAGCAGCAGCTGTGGCTTTCAGTAAGATAGTGTTAAATCTGGCTTGTTGATCGAACTCTACAGCTCATTTTCCGCTTCCATATATAGACACTGATGAAGAGCGCAATCTCCTTTAAATCATGTGAAGCAGTCACACACAATACACACACAATACACACACAATACATGCTTACTGCCCTAACCACACCATACTAAGTGTCCTCTGTGTGTGAGTGAGCGTCCTCTGTGTGCGCGAGTGAGCGTCCTCTGTGTGCGCGAGTGAGCGTCCTCTGTGTGCGCGAGTGAGCGTCCTCTGTGTGCGCGAGTGAGCGTCCTCTGTGTGCGCGAGTGAGCGTCCTCTGTGTGCGCGAGTGAGCGTCCTCTGTGTGCGCGAGTGAGCGTCCTCTGTGTGCGCGAGTGAGCGTCCTCTGTGTGCGCGAGTGAGCGTCCTCTGTGTGCGCGAGTGAGCGTCCTCTGTGTGCGCGAGTGAGCGTCCTCTGTGTGCGCGAGTGAGCGTCCTCTGTGTGCGCGAGTGAGCGTCCTCTGTGTGCGCGAGTGAGCGTCCTCTGTGTGCGCGTGCGAGCGTCCTCTGTGTGCGCGTGCGCGAGTGAGTGTGCGTGTGAGTGAGTGTGAGTGTGTGTGTGTGTGTCCCAGAATTGTATACTAATTATTATTAGATAGAGATTTTAGGAATGAAGACTTAACAGTATTAAGAAGACATTTGAGAGAATTTCCATACATTAACTGTGTTGTGTTTAATGTATAAAGCCCCAGTCTGAACAGAACACACTCCTACACTGACACTGTGACCAACAGTTATAGTCACAAAAGCACTGTTGTTGTTGTTGTTGTTGTTGTTTAGATGAATGGTAATGAATGTGATTCAACCTAAACGCTTTCTGTTTCTGCTCTTCCCTGCCGGCTCGCATGCTGCGGACAGGCTTTTAACTCCGAGACAGATAACTTCAAGCTGACGTACGGCGGGCACCAGTACCACGCCAGCTGCGCTAATTTCTGGATTAACCGCGTAGAGCCCAAGCCTCCTGGCCTCATCCTTCCTGACCTGCTGTGATTTCTCTCATCCACCTCTGCTGCTGGGGAACAAGTGGGGGAAAAAAACTGGTTCTGAAGTTTTGCTCTTTCTTAATTTATTGTCTTTTCCCCCTCTGTGAAACGTTTTGCTTTTTCAACTTGGCCTGTTATGGTACTGAGTGTTTTGTGAATGTTTGCTGATGTAAAGAAACAAAAAAATGAATAATTTATTGACATTGAAAATTTTTGGCTTTGTATTTCTGACTGTTTGAAGGACTGCAGTGTCGGAGCTTAACCTACAGAGCGATAGAGACCTGACAGCCATCTATAAAGAACGCCGTGTCTGTCATTTGAGCAGAAAAGTAACAAGTAGTTAATTGCGTAATGTGAAGCAACCAAGACTTTCACTGTAGTATTTACACTGGATAATTGTTCACTAGACTACGGCCGAGTTACCTAGAAATCAACATAATTTAGACCTTCGTGTAGAAGGACAGGAAGGTGTTTCCTCCTCCTCATGCTCATCAGGGCCTGTGCTGTCAGTTAACTGGAAGTGGATCATGAAAATGGAGGGTGTGGGATTATTTCAGACGTAATTATATTTTCCTAACAAATCACGACCAGACAAGACCATTCAACTTTAACTGGGGTCTTTTGACAGTGTTCTATTCTCTGTTGTATCTTAAAGAACAACAAAAGGTTGTGGTCATAAAAATGGCTTGTTCTTTCTATACTTCAGACAAAATTGAGCGTATTTACAGAAAATACTTTGAGCGTTAATAACATGGCTGTAGATAAAGGTGATGTCTATTCAAATGGCTATTAAAATGCTGTGTACAATTGCTATTGTGGTTCATTTATTAGAATCCTAATGTGTATCCTTTCAGACATATTCCAGTCCAGCAACACACAATATACACATTATTTAATATGGAAATTAAAAAGGATCAGATTCTATTATACATATATTAAATATATACCTGGAGCATACACATACACATCGCTTTCCTTCCCCTTAAACTCACCAATGCAATGCTGAAGGTAAACACAGACAAGCAGCAGGTGGCCAGAGGTTTACTAATGATTTCATCATCGTTCTCGATCCGTTTTCTGTCCATTTCCGCAGTGCCGAGTTCCATTGATTTTACTTCTGCATGGGCTTAAGGATTTCACAGACATGTGATGTTAATGATTCAGTAAGCAAAGCCTTCACTACGACGCTGTTGAATTCTCAATTCTTAATGGTCTGAAGGTGTTTTCAACATTATGGATCTGTAACAGCACGACTTAGGGAAAGTTAGTTAAGTGCAATCACCACAAGTGGACACCTGACCATCACACTTGTATGCGGTCGTTCTTTAAACTCGTCGGAAACACGTAACTATGAAATGTCTCAGTATCCTGTAACCTTATAATTTTCCTTCACTGGAACTAAGAGGATCAAGTTGTTCATCCACGAAGACCTGGTACGAGAAGACAACAGCACAGAGCTATGGAAACTATGGTGAAAATAATAAAGAAATATATAATAATAAAAAAGAAGAAAAAATAAGGATAAAAATAAATAAATGAATATATACAATTAAAATTTAAACTTAATTTAAAAAAAAGATTAACTTTAAATTTAAGATACCGTATATATCTATCCCTATCCCTAATGAGCAAGCCGGAGGCGACGGCGGCAAGGAAAATCTCCCTGAGAGGACATGAGGAAGAAACCTTGAGAGGAACCAGACTCAGAAGAGAACCTCATCCTCATTTGGGTGACAATCTACAGTAAATAGTGTAAATGTAAATAATGTCCTTTCTACAACAGTTTATAACCGTGCAACCGAGAGCTCCTGAGGCACTAATGAGTCATCGTAAACTCTGAGATCAGCGCAGAACTGATTATTACACTTGGCAGTAAAATGTTCAGGAATTATCGATGTAAAATATCAGGAGAATTGGGATTGATACGAACAAAAACTATCTTGCGGAAACAATCCAAGTCTTTATATAATATTCAATCAGTTTTCTGATTCTGATCTAACACAATATTAATGAAAACCTGAAGAAGAAGCTGCCGAAAACCAAAATGTGTTTATTTTTAAACACAAAAGTTTAAAACACTTTATTAATTTCATCATATTCATCTTTTCAGCTTTTTTATATTCTTCCATGACAGACCATGACCCTTAACTGACATATTGAATACATTCTCACATTCTCTAACCATAATCATGTGAAAGTGTGTGTGTATTAAAGGAAATGCTTATAAAGAAAAGAAACAATCCAGAATCAAAAGGATCGAATCATTTGTAGCTGAAAAAAAGACTTTATTATTTTGAATTTGGAAATATAGCAAAACAATAAAGTTCCCAAATTTCCCTTTTTTTAGCAGCACCATTGTTCTGATTTTTAAAATTCTGTTTTCTTTATTTTTATCCTTATTTATCCCCCAGATAATCGTTTAATAAAGCCTCTCAGTCATTTCAGCTATTCTTATCATTTATGCTGTTTCTCAAAGTCTTATTTCTTTCATTTGTTACAGTCATGAAAATTTCAACCCACCAACATCAAAAGCTGTGACATTTTATTATAGATTATTTTTTGTGTTATTTTGATGGGTTTGTCTGCTCACTTAAATGAAGTTAATCCAAAACTCAACCATTTCAAAACAGGTAGCCTATAAAGTGTTAATTTAGACCTAGTATGGACCAGGAAAAAAAAAGCTTTAATAAATAGCAAGAATGTTATTGTATACATAAAATAATTAAATAATGAGCCTAATATTTAATTAGTTGGAATATTTTCATTAAATAAATCTGGATTAACATTTAACCTATTTCAGCTTTTTGAGGCTTTTATTTACTTTCAGTAAACAATCCTATTCACAAATATGCTTAAAAATGCTACCATTAATAGAGAACAGATTGCTGCCTCAGAAGAAAAGATGTCGGCAGAACTGGCAGGTCATCACACTACTGAGCCGATTAGGAAATCTGCATCACTTTCTTACGGTGCCCTAAAGGCTTTGACTTCTGCCTCCCACTTCCACTTCATCTACCTAATCAACACTAGCTCATGTTCTGTCACAGCTGATGTCTGCTGGAAACTCAACGCTGCAGAAAAATACACTGATATGTGTCTCAGTGTCCAGCACTCAGCATTGACATGAGTCTCAGTGTTTGGCCCTGTATCCAGACACAAAATGCTGCTGCTGAAACCCAGTCACCAATCACCACAGTTCACTGATCAGATCTACTCACTTTTAATTTTTATCCGTGTCTCCTGAAACCCCCCCTTCTGTTTCTCTACAGGCCCCAGTATGGTGCCAGGTTTCTACGATCACGCTCGTAAACGTCAGGAATGACCCCGTACGGCGTTTGAACCATCTTCACTGACGTCTTGCCAAACAGTTTGCGCTCGTAGTCAATAAGCTGGCGCCAGAAGCCACCGTTGGGCCGAATGACAGGCCGTCGGGCCTTTACCCAGGCGTGTGCCTCAGCTAGCGACACACCATGATACTTCATGAGGTAGGCAAGGCAGAGCGAGGCTGAGCGGCTCACACCAGCAGCGCAGTGCACTAGCACAGCGCCGCGCTTCCGCCCAACGCTGTGGATCTTGTCTGCAACACTGTCAAAGTACAGCGCTATAGGCGAGTGTGGTGCATCAGCCAGTGGAACCTTTACATACTCTACATGTGGCCAGTTGAAATTTGGCAGCTCGATGGTGGCATTCACTACACACGTAATTCCCTTAGACAGCAGCAGGCCACGATTGGATGCTATAGCGCCACGGCTGAGGAACAGCGTGGGAGTGATTTGGGCAATGCCACCGAGCATGCTGCCCGGCTCCGCCATCAGTCTGGGCACAGCCGGACTGGGCATGGTGGAGCTGCGGTGGTGGTGGTGTTGGTGCTGGTTGTGAAAGAACCCATGGCTGCGGGAGCCCATTGAGGAAGGGATCAAGAATAAGCAATCTTCAGGTGTAGCTAAAGTTGTTCTTCAGAGATTCTTCATCATTCTGGGCAATATTTCACCATCGGATGGATCTGAAACAAAACCAAGAAGGATGCATTTTAATATAGAAGTCCACTTACAAGGGCCTACTGACTCTTAAGATCTCCTGAGGTATCTTGAGGAACATACTACAAGAAGCTTGATCTAAAACCTGCCCATTTTATTGGAAAATATTTTAAAAGCGGAAATGAACAACTAATTCCATCATAATATCAACTGAAAGTGTCGACATGCTTTAATCTAGATGATGAATGGACTCAGCTTCTCTCCGCAGGGCTGAGACGATATCATAAGCATGTTTGGGTGCTGATGCAGAGTTGATATGAACTAAGTGCTACTCATTGAGGTCGGCTGTTTCAGGGCGCCGTTTTCTCACAGACCAGGAGGAAGCTCAAAACATCTGGAGGTTATTATGAAGTGAGATATGACAGGCTATAGACAAGTGAGTGTTACACAGTAACCATGATACACCGAAGAGACGTACTGTATTATTGTTATTATTGTCACTTTTCATGTCAGAGTTTTAATAAATATTCCTTTGGATTCAAGTTTCAGTTTCATTGTTAAACGATATTTTAACCAGTTATGGATTCATGTTAGCAGTGCCTTGCATTTATCTTAACTTCGGATGCTTCAGACAGGCTCTGCTTCCCACTCAGTTTAATATTTATCATTCTCCAGGGTCCTCCCTCATAACCTGTGCACTCAATTCTTTGAAAATTTTTCCAGCACTTCTCAACACTGAAATCTCAAAGATAATTTGTTCTGAATGAATTCCTCTAATGTATCTTAAACAATACACGGCCTTTAATGCAGCTTAACATAACACACTGCCGTGAGCATAGCTACACCTGATGTGCTGTTACCTGCTGTTAGAGAGGACTGGGGTATGTTCAGCTGCCATTAGATCAGCTGATTTCATTCTCTCTTTCTATTTTAATTAAAGCTCTCTCATTAAATGTAATATATCACACCCTCTCACTTCACCTGGAAGGTGCTTCAGGGTTCAGCTACATCCACTGCACTCTGATGAACGCTTTCTCACCTTGGCAACAAATATCAGAGCTGAAACATTAAATATGAATCACATCTGATGGCTTTTCAGGCAGCAGCTGCGCTCCTCCTGTCACCATCATGCTCACCAAGGCAGTGTGTCAGGAGCAACACGTGGCTGTCGTCTCTACCACAATGTCCTCCTCTAAAAATGTTTGGTCTCAGGCAATCTGATGCTTACATGCTCTTTTAATAATCTCATCCCATCTGTTTTTTGTTGTGTGTTGGGAATCAGTCACAATCTGCGAGTCCAGCCGCTGTGGGTAGCTTTGAACCTCTTTGTTTTGTAAATCAACCTATTACAAATTCTGCATGGATTCTTCTCGCAGTAACGTCTGTCTTCTGAATCAGGGCCGACGATGCGTTCGTCACTGTCCTGCCAATCATTATTCGCCACATATGTTCCGGAAGTGTTGCCATGGTGCTTCTGTGTGGAGTTGAAAGCCGAGGTAGGCTTGGGAACGCAAACTGAGAGAAACATGATACCGTGACTCCATCTAAGTGACAAACAAATCTTAGTGCTGTTTGTTCTGCAGTGATCCAATGACCAGGCAGATTTTTCTCTGTTTTTTTTTTTAGCTTCAAACCTCACCGAATCTGGGTCAAAAGCACGAACGTAAAAACCTTTCCCAGAGCAAGCTCTAGCACAAGACAGCACATTAGCCACTTTTTTCTTAGCCCCTCTGGTTGGTGGTGTTGAACCTTTGGCTTCTTGTCAGTACAACACACAACCAGTACAAGACGAAATGATATGATTTCTTAGTTGTCTCTACAAATGTTAAATGCCTTTCTTAGCACTATCTTCCTACCGGGCTGAATGTTTAAAGGTGCCCTTCCACACAAAACCGTTTTGTGTTAGGTCCGTATGTGTTTGTGTTGTGTCAGGAATGTGAAAATGAACTGCTACCTCCTCTG
>NC_062528.1:5027096-5214596 GCF_022655615.1 Tachysurus fulvidraco | reverse complement strand
TTTATTTATATTTATTATTTCTCCATACACAACGGCGGCCCAGTGAACATGTAAATGTACATTATATTAAACACCATGTGCCACTAGTGGAGTTCCATGAAAAAAAGATGTTAAATAAAAGACAAAAGACTGTGAATTACTTTAACCATTCACTTTGAAGATGACTGTAGAGGAAAGAAAAGGAAGAGAAGAACAAGTGAGTGATTGTAATACATACTCTAGAAGCAACAATACGGATGACAGAGAGCATGAATAACGAGCTGCAGGATCCAGCAATGGCACTTCACTGAGGCTCCAGTGCCAGAGACAATGAGTCAGTGGTGCTGTAATAGACTTTCGTAATGCAGGAATAAAAGCATTATATTTACAGCAATTCTGCATCATCATAATCATCATCCGACTCTCATTCCATCTACTTAAGCCGAGACGGGAGACGGGAGAGAAGAGAGGTCCCACTCTGACTGAACATTCATACTAGCACATCAGAACTGGAGCAGGAAAACTTGCACAAGGCCAGTGTCTAATTAAATGACTGGACAGATATGTGGTATGCTGTGCCCACTGCATTTCAGAACCTAAGTGTGAGAGCTGGAATAGAAATCGAAGTGGTGTGTCAAGGTATGTGCGGAACTCCATCCAGTGTCTCAAACATTTCATCATCTCCTGTTTACGCAGAACATGCTGATGAGACGCTGATGATGATGCCGATGAGATCACACAAGTCAAAACCATTGGACTAAAAATAAACTATTTCCTGTTTATCTAAGCTGGCTATAATCATTCATTCTTAAATTCATTGATCAAGTTAGAAATAAAACGCATGTAGGAAAATAAACAAGGGTGAAATCATGTGATGTGGCCTAGCAGAAATTTTATTGATTATATTCCAATAAGAGCAGGGGCTAAAATGTTTTATTCCTATTTTACAACAAATGTGCTGCACTGAAGATTCCAAAGTGCATAGAAACCTCCATAATTGTCAAATGGAAAACAATTGGCACAACCAGGACTTTTTTTTTTTTTTACAACTGGTCGCCCGGCCAAACTGAGTAATCGGGGGAGAAGGGCGGTTACCGGGAACCGGATAGTCACTCTGTCTGAGCTCTAGAGATCCTGTGGGGAGATGGAACAAATCCAGAAGGACAACAATCACTGCAGCCTTCCACAGATCTGAGATTTGGCAGAGTGGCTAGATGGAAAACGTTCCTCATTGTAAAGCACATGAAAGCCTGCTTAGAGTTTGCAAAAAAGCACCTGAAGGACTCTCAGACTGTGAAGATCCCAACAGTGATCCCAACAATACCAACAATATCCCAACAATGCCATCCCAACAGTGAAGCATGGTGGTGGCAGCATCATGCTGCCGGTGTGTTTTTCAGGGATGAGGAAATGCTGAATGGCGCATTGTGCAGAGATATTCCTAATAAAAACCTGTTCCACAGTGCACAGGACCTCAGACCGGGCCTAAGGTTCACCTTCTAACATGACAGCAACCATAAACACACAGAGCCTTGACTGAACCCTATTGAACATAACTGAAGAGACATGAAAATGGCTATGCACTAGTATTATATACAATATACATATTTTACTTGTTTCTTCCAGTTCCTATTAAATAAAACTTTCACCAAAAGATTTTTCTGTATTTATAACCTAAGTTATGAGTCATGATCTAATACAAATTCTTACTGCTATGAATAGATTTAACAGCTATTTTGGGCTTCTGATGCAGCTCTCATTTTAATAGTGGGTGGAAAAAAGCTTTGGTCAGAGCTGGAGATGAAGCTCTGAGTCTACAGGCACATGTGTGTTTAGCAGAGACAGCAGCGACTACACCCACAAGCCGTGTGTGTGTGTGTGTGTGTGTGTGTGTGTGTGTGTGTGTGTGTGTGTGTGTGTGTGTGTGCGTGCGTGTGTGTAAGCAGGAAGGGATTTAACACATTCAAAACTCATGCTGCAGTCCTACAGAGCTCACTGAGAACAACTGAGACCTAATAGGGTATTTTAAAAATGACATACTAGTATAATATATGAAACACCAGTCTGTTCCTGAATGGGGATTATGTCAGAATTCAGAAGCAGACTACATCAGAGTGGGTGGTGCTTAGTCTGGGTTAGTCACGACTCCTCAGTGCTTCACAAGCAACAGGGTAATAGAAGGCAATGAAGCTGTGTGTGTGTGTGATCCCCTTGTTCCCAACCCCTCTTATTTTTTTGTTCTATAGAGAGAGAGAGAGAGAGAGAGAGAGAAAGAGGGAGGGAGGGAGAAAGAGTGAGAGTGTGTGTGTGAGAGAAAACCCAATTCTGGAGTATTCTGAGATCCATCAATCCATTATCTGTAGCACTTATCCTAGACCCAGGATTGTGTGGAGCCTGGAGACCATCCTTGGAGATGCAGGGACATGGTGGGGTAGAAAGAACGTCTACCAAGACGGTAGAAAAAAGCTCCCCTCCAAACATTTCAGAGGACTCATAGGCAAACTTTGTATATATCAAGTTAAATGCTCTTAAAAAATGTCTGTGTCCTGTCCCGAGAGGTGGGTCTTCCTCTACAGCAGAATGTCAGTTGGCTGAAAACATGGTTTGTTGATATTTCAGGCTGTAACATGGATGGAAAAAGAATTTTCAACTGGTCAGAAAAATGTAATAGGTTGAATGCTTCATGGTTGGTTTACTATCTTGGGGATCTTCATTGCTGGCCTGGGATTCTGCTTAAGGAAAAGTCTATAAAAATAATCTTGTTAACTGCAGCATATTCAGCTAACTCTCACCGCCCTACAGTGTAGCGCCCCGCCCCGCACTACAGTGTGGCGCCCCGCCCCGCACTACAGTGTAGCGCACCGCCCCGCACTACAGTGTAGCGCACCGCCCCACACTACAGTGTGGCGCCCCGCCCCGCCCTACAGTGTGGCGCCCCGCCCCGCCCTACAGTGTGGCGCCCCGCCCCGCCCTACAGTGTGGCGCCCCGCCCCGCACTACAGTGTAGCGCCCCGCCCCGCACTACAGTGTAGCGCCCCGCCCCGCACTACAGTGTAGCGCCCCGCCCCGCACTACAGTGTGGCGCCCCGCCCCGCACTACAGTGTAGCGCACCGCAACGCGCTACAGTGTAGCGCACCGCAACGCACTACAACACACTAGAGTTTAACACACTACACATTTTATATATAGCACTGCAACGCACTACAGTGTAGCCCACTGCAACACACTACAGTGTAACACACTACAGTATAACACACACTAGTGTAACACACTGCAACACTACAGCACAGTTGTGTAACACTGTCACACACTACAGCGTAGCACACTGCGAAACCACAGTGTAACACACACTAGTGTAACACACTGCAACACACTACAGTGTAACACACTGTGACACACTACAGTTTAACACACTACAGTGTAACACACTGCGACACACCACAGTGTAACACACCACAGTGTAACACACCACAGTGTAACACACCACAGTGTAACACACCACAGTGTAACACACCACAGTGTAACACACTACAGTGTAACACACTACAGTGTAACACACTGCGACACACCACAGTGTAACACACTACAGTGTAACACACTACAGTGTAACACACTGCGACACACTACAGTGTAACACACTGCGACACACTACAGTGTAACACACTGTAACACACTACAGTGTAACACACTACAGTGTAACACACTGCGACACACCACAGTGTAACACACTACAGTGTAACACACTGCGACACCACAGTGTAACACACTACAGTGTAACACACAGCAACACACTACAGTGTAACACACTGCGACACACTACAGTGTAACACACTGCGACACACTACAGTGTAACACACTACAGTGTAACACACTGCGACACACCACAGTGTAACACACTACAGTGTAACACACTGCGACACCACAGTGTAACACACTACAGTGTAACACACAGCAACACACTACAGTGTAACACACTGCGACACACTACAGTGTAACACACACTAGTGTAACACACTGCGACACACTACAGTGTAACACACTACAGTGTCACACAATACAGTGTCACACACTACAGTGTAACACAATACAGTGTAACACAATACAGTGTAACACACTGCGACACCACAGTGTAACACACACTAGTGTAACACACTGCAACACACTACAGTGTAACACACACTAGTGTAACACAATACAGTGTAACACACTGCAACACACTACAGTGTAACACACACTAGTGTAACACACTACAGTGTCACACAATACAGTGTAACACACTACAGTGTCACACAATACAGTGTAACACACTACAGTGTAGCACACTGCGACAGCACACTGCGACACCACAGTGTAACACACACTAGTGTAACACACTGCAACACACTACAGTGTAACACACTGTGACACACTACAGTTTAACACACTACAGTGTAACACACTGCGACACACCACAGTGTAACACACCACAGTGTAACACACCACAGTGTAACACACTACAGTGTAACACACTACAGTGTAACACACTGCGACACACCACAGTGTAACACACTGCGACACACCACAGTGTAACACACTACAGTGTAACACACTGCAACACACTACAGTGTAACACACTGCGACACACTACAGTGTAACACACTGTAACACACTACAGTGTAACACACTACAGTGTAACACACAGCAACACACTACAGTGTAACACACTGCGACACACTACAGTGTAACACACTGTAACACACTACAGTGTAACACACTACAGTGTAACACACTGCGACACACTACAGTGTAACACACTGTAACACACCACAGTGTAACACACTACAGTGTAACACACTGCGACACCACAGTGTAACACACTACAGTGTAACACACTGCGACACCACAGTGTAACACACTACAGTGTAACACACAGCAACACACTACAGTGTAACACACTGCGACACACTACAGTGTAACACACACTAGTGTAACACACTGCGACACACTACAGTGTAACACACTACAGTGTCACACACTACAGTGTAACACAATACAGTGTAACACAATACAGTGTAACACAATACAGTGTAACACACTGCGACACCACAGTGTAACACACACTAGTGTAACACACTGCAACACACTACAGTGTAACACACACTAGTGTAACACAATACAGTGTAACACACTGCAACACACTACAGTGTAACACACACTAGTGTAACACACTGCGACACACTACAGTGTAACACACTACAGTGTCACACAATACAGTGTAACACACTACAGTGTCACACAATACAGTGTAACACACTACAGTGTAGCACACTGCGACAGCACACTGCGACACCACAGTGTAACACACACTAGTGTAACACACTGCAACACACTACAGTGTAACACACACTAGTGTAACACACTGCAACACACTACAGTGTAACACACACTAGTGTAACACAATACAGTGTAACACACTGCAACACACTACAGTGTAGCACACACTAGTGTAACACACTGCAACACACTACAGTGTAGCACACTGCGACACCACAGTGTAACACACACTAGTGTAACACACTGCAACACACTACAGTGTAACACACTACAGTGTAACACACTACAGTGTAACACACTGCGACACACCACAGTGTAACACAATACAGTGTAACACACTGCGACACCACAGTGTAACACACACTAATGTAACACACTGCAACACACTACAGCACAATTGTGTAACACTGTCACACACTACAATCGGTGTCACTGTAACACACTGATTGAAGTGACCACACTGCTCAATACAGATGTGGCTGAAATTCATATGAAATGTGCATTAAAATCCTATGCATTAAAATCCTCCCAAAATCCTAGGTGAAAATGTTGTGTTAAATAATCCCACTTGGGAGAAGTGAAGTGCAGCTAAAATTGAAGAGACTCAGCTGTCACTGTGAATAGAGGAGGATGAGTGAACTGAGCCACACCTGAGCTGACCGGCTGAAGACAAGCTGAGTGACAGAGCGAGAGTGTGAGAGGGGTGAGAAAAGACTGCCCTGCCACCCAGTACCAAACCACTACGCCAATATACACATTCACACTCGCACTCGCACACACACACACGATCACACACACGTGCATACGCTCACACACGCACATGCTCACACACGATCATACACACGATCATACACACGCTCATACACACGCTCATACACACGCTCATACACACGCTCACACACACGCTCACACACTCACACGCTCACACATTCACACGCTCATACGCACGCACACGCTCACACACAATCATACACACGATCATACACACACTCACACACCCTAACGGTTGCTTAAATAAATAGAAAAGTAAAGGAAAATGCAATCTTTACATTACTGTTCCTGAGAAATACAGCAAGTTGAAAAGGAATTAAAAAAAACACAAGAAAGGGTTTTTATGTACCACAAAGCCAATAGATATATAAAAATAACTAAATATGCAAAAAGCTCCAGGAACATTTCATGGAGAAATAAGGCTTTGAAAAAAAGCTCTCAGGTGTCACACACATTCACAGAGGAAGCGTCTGGTACACGAGGCACATCAGAGCTTAGATGAACAGCGCTAATTATTAGGCTGCTAAAGCTAATGTTAGTATAGACATGTGCACACAGGGATGTGATAAAGCCTGCAGCTGCTGCTGTCCTTCCCTGTGAGCCATAGAGAACATGCTCCTTAATGTGTGTATGTGAGAGAGAGAGAGAGAGAGAGAGAGAGTGTGTGTGTGTGTGTGTGTGTGTGTGTGTGTGTGTGTGTGTGAGAGAGAGAGCGCGCGAGAGAAAGCCTTACAATTGTTCTGACAATATGTTATTGAATGTAAAGCAGTTGCTCTATTTTGTATTAATGTGTTCAAATACATCTCAGTCACATAATTCCACATAATTCCACATAATTCCAAAACAGTTGTGAGTTGAACTTAAGTCTGATATGAAAGAATGATTGTGAAACATTGCAAACTGTTAAAAAAAATCCATTTATATATTTATTTTGTAAAGTTACAGTATCACATGCTTCTGGAACAGTCCTGTTTCTGCTCAGTGACACCAGAGAAACAACACACACGTACGTCTCCATCCAAACTCCCCATGATGTGAATGCCTGTTATGGTCAATCAGAGCTTCTGTGCAGTGCGTCACCTCTCTGCCTGGCAGAAGTGTACCGTGCGCTCTCGCTCACTGCGCTTAAAGTTTGTTAATGTAGCCTTCTTTGATGAGGAAGTCATAGATTTTGCGAGTTTTGTTCACGTCGATCTTGATGAGCGAGCGAGCCTGTGCCAGTCGGAGGCCTCCCTGACGCTGGCACTCGTTCAGCAGAGCCTGTTTGTACTCGAGGTACGCGCCGGGGACGAGGCGCACCACCTGACACAGCTGAGGGGCAAAAACATAAAAAGGGATTCAAATTATTTAATTTATTCTTTTTAAAGCAGATGAAGCCGAGTACAAAAGTTTGCATTCCCAAACATGACAGGGCGAAATAGCAAAATAATCAATGTGAAAAACACGAAGCAGCTGATTACTTGCCAGTAACAGTGTGCGCTGATAAACAACATCAGCTTGCCTATGATTAGTTAGCTCTTTTTAAATAGAGCTTATATGTTACAGTGGCAAGGAAAAAATCCCTGAGATGATATGAGGAAGAAACCTTGAGAGGAAACAGACTCAGAAGTGAACCTCATCCTCATTTAGTGACACTGGACAAAAAAATAATGTAAATAATGTCCTTTCTACAACAGTTTATAGTCGAGTGGGGAACAAATAGTAATTTTGGAGTTCATTACACTATTACTCATATACTATTATTCATAACACTAATCCCTTCCTGCCGAAGTCTTCAAAAGTTCGCTGATAAAATCTACTGTCAGAGCTACCAATCAGATTCGAGACGTCAACATTGCTGCGGTAAAAGCAAATCTATTTTTCCTGTGTCGCATTCCATTGATGTTCCTTCATTAGCAATAACAGGATAAATCATATTAAGGTTGGAAGAAAATAGAAGATCTATCAGTTTAAAAGTGGGAAACATTTCTGAACGTTTAACAAATCTGCAGGTGTTTGTGCCTCTAATGCACTGTACATACACCATTCAATCAAGAAAGAATGAGGTTGCAAACTTTTGCACTCAGATGTATATATTAAAAAAAAAGGTGCTATACCTCTTTTTCCCTTTCATTGAGCTTTTCTGTACCTGGCAACCCGGTCAAGTTCAGAGGAGGCGCACTTCGTCTTCCTGTCAATTCCAAAGAAAGCAAGTTGTTACTAGCAGATGCAAAATAATTGAGAGGCTCTGTATGTTAATCCTTAAATAATCTAGAGATTTAGAAAAGCACTTTAGGCAATTTATTGTGTGACATTCAGTTTCTACAGTTACAGTTGAATAACTTGCTGGGCTGCAGAATATGGAACTTAGCTAGGTTATTAACATGGTGTATAAATACAGCAACAAAACTGAGCATAGCCGTGGCTTAGCTGTGCACTGAAGATTAAAAAGAAGCAGAAAAAGCGAGTGAGGGAGCGAGCGAGTGAGAAGGAGGAGACAGACGTGAGACAGTATATTTACGGCAGAATACATTAACACGTCTCAGCCTGTGGCTACGTACTGAGGGAAGGAGGGAAAGAGAGTGTGAGCGAGAGTGTTGAGTGTGTAGCAGCTCACCTGAGGTAGTGATGGTAGTGATGGTGGGAGTAATGCCAGCATCACTGTCAGAGAAAAACATGAGTTAGTAACTCTCACACACATGCACGCATGCACACACTCCAGCTGGCTGAGCGCCACTACGCACACACCCTGAATAATCACGGAATAATTTTTTCAGTTATTCAGTTGCACTCTGTTCCTAATAAATCTTTAAACCAAGTGCAAGCTGTTAGATTCTGCGCCTGATCATTTTTGTCTCAAACCGCATCAATAACAGCTTTCAGTTGAGCAAGATATCGAAGTGTCTGAACAAGTTTGTAGTTTGTCACAAGATACACTGGAAACTCCGACCTGTCCTCCATATAGATCACAATATTGACCTCAATTTACTCTAAAGATCTAGAGAGACGCTAACAGGGAAATTCTCACAGCACGCATGGCCTTAAGTGCAAGTCTAAGGCTGCTAGTACAATAAGCCTGTTATCACGGACCCCAGTAGACAAAAGTACAGCTGTGTGTATGTATGTACATGGAGGAGAGCTGGAAGGAAAGGGAGAGGATGCAGATCTCACATGGCAGCTTGTTTGTGGAGCCACTGCTGGCAGGCGCGACCGTCATGAATGTACTGAAGAACCTCACACAGCATATTCCTCTTATTCCGCTCATCCTCACGTGCTTGCTTCACCTGCTCGTACACCTTCGCTCCTGAATCAGAGAACACACGTCTCAATGATGAGGACACACGTGCAAGATTCAAATCAGACTCAAGTTCATAATTTTTTAGCAGTCTAACTTTTATTCACTGCAGCGGTCCTTTCTGTACTTAAGGAAAAGAGGACAACAACAAAATGTGTATTTATTTGGTATAAAGTCCATGGGTAGTTGTCTAGTGCATTCAGTAATCCGCTATTCAAAACACATTTTTGTAGAGCGCTTCCATGAATTATATAGGAAAATTTAGAATCATAATAAAAGCTACAGTATACGCTTTGGGTACCATCATGTGGTTAAAATGTGCTGCTGTTTCTTCATGGTACAAAAGGAAGGTCTTATATAAAGTATTATATATATATATATTTTCTATATATATATATATATATATATATATATATATATATATATATATATATATATAAAATATTTTATACTACTATTACTATGATATAACTACTATAACTAACATATATTATATATATAAAACTATTTATATATATATATATATATATATATAAAATTAATTAACGTTACTTTGCATAATTACAGACTGTAGAGTTTAAAGTATGAACATAATCTCAAATAATCACTGCTAAAAAAACAAAAACAAACTATATAATCAAAACTGAAATAAAGTGAATATATACGAGAGAGCAAAAATGGGCTGAAGTCATAAATCAGTGTCATAAATCACCACTAGGTCCCTTCTGCCTGCTCTGTGTGAGAGAACAGGACGGCATGTTGATGAGGTCAAAGCACCAGGGCTGTGTGTTTCAGTGTGGACTGTCAGTGGAGTTCATCTTACCACAAAAAGACTGGATCCCTTCTCTTCTGTACTCCTGCAGCCTGTGAATCTCCCTCCTCAATTCAAACTCCACTGAGAGAAGGAGAGTATAACACAAACCCAGAATATTATCGTAATAATAAATGCAGTAATCCATGCAAATACCACATCGAGTCGAGGTTTACGTTCGCTTGTCTTTTTGTGTGTAATTTAGACACACTCCAGTGGAGCAGAATACAATTGTTTCTGATTTTATAGGATTTTTACCAGCTCTCTTGTGTAAATGAACATAATAAATAACCAGTGTGGTAAATGAGGGCTGAAAGATGTATCTCGGTGCTCTTCTTCCTTTTCAGTGGCTCATACTCTACTCATCCCTCTTATTTCCAGACCATTGGTCTAATTTAACAGTAACAGCATCGTCACGAGACGCAGACATTCTGTCAAAAACCTACCATTATCTCACAAACTACACATTAACCACCATGTCAAAAAAGATCCCTGACAGTGTAACGGACAAGTCGGTTCGTCTGTACTCTTCTACGTGTCTGTACTGTAATGAATTATTAAAGAGGAGTTCCCTTTTTTGCAACTCTTATCTCCAGCTTGCTCGTTAGGGATTCAAACCTACACCGTATGTCTGTAAAGCTGCTTTATGACGATGTTCATTGTTAACAGCATTCAGGTTGGCAGTGAAATGAAATTATCCACATTGAATGCCAGCATGAGATTTAAGATGCAGGCTGATCCAGATGCTTTGAAACCCCATGAGGTTTGAATGCACAGCCTGGGTGATGGTGTTTACAGTTAAGTGCAGGGTCACGTGGGAAATGTCACAACACAACAGCAGCAACAGACAGAGGTAACTGAGGAAGGCAGTGAAAGTTCTGGACAAATGGTTTCTGCAAAATGCAACACAAATTAGCTGTAAGGCAAAAATACAATGATAATGATTTAATACTCACAAGCATGGGCTTCGATGAACTTATCGTGCTCTAGTGGCCCCATGACCCTGGCGAAGCGCCTCATGGCATCATACAGATCCTGTACCAATTTAGGGTAACGTCTTTCCAGTACTGTGAAGAGAAACAAACATCAACACACACACACCAACACACACTTGTCTTAGTATCCTTATGAGGCCCATCCACTAACAATTATTAATGTAGCTTATTAATCCTTATTAATGTTTAAATCCAATCCAAACCACAATAACCAAAAATGAAGACAACATCTATTTGTCTCTTATGGATTTTTTTTGTTAAATAATAAACAAAAATAAAAGATGGGGACCAGTCACATTTCCAAATACAGTCAAACCTGTCATATGTCAGTTATTCCTTCCCTTGTGGGGGCTGTTGTTTAATTATACCCCACATACCGTTACTGAACGCAAAAAGAAGAAAGATTTCCTCATCAGCATTATTTTGGAAGTCTTTACTATTTACTACAGATTCTCGCTCTCTCTTTTCCCTGATTGGACCTTATTAAACATTCAATTCCTGAGAATCTGAGTCCGCTAGATTTGCACAGCATTCCTCACAAAGCCTTGGCCACTGTATGCTTCACTCTGTGCAAACATACACATGCACAATCTCAGCCAGTCTCCATGACAACTGGCCTGCAGCTCCACGGCAACTATTGGCAGTCTTTTGTCTTGAGAGAGCAGGAGATAAGGAAGGTGGCACAGAGCTGATAAACAAACAGAAAAGCCAACCTTGATAGCTTTAGCGAACACGACAGGGTTTTGAGTAGCAATCAGAACAGAAGGGGAAAAAATAAATAAATAAAGGACAGCTGGAGAGGATAAAAATTTGAGGAGAAGAATCGCTGTGACAAGAGAGGGGGGGTTTTAGTGAGAGCGCTGGCCTTGCCCTCGCTGAGAGGTCAGATCAATACCAGCTTGTGAAGCCGGCGTCTCTCATCACTAGAGACATGGTGTTCATTTCATGCTGGACTATTCATAGAAGAGCAATAACAGGCGTTAAATGTTGCTCTGGCACTGGACCAGGTTGACTGATCGAAAAGCCTTGTACCCAGAGCTTATATTACGAGGTGCACAGGGTTTACTTGGCATGAGAAGGCAGATCCCGGAGTGTGACTGCTGCTTCTGTCTGCTAGCGGTACTGTTGGCATCTAAACATTGCCATGAGCAGAACAGGAAGATCGTACCGACTGCAAATTGTACTTGTATCTGTATTTTCAAATTTGCGGATGCAGAAATTGTGACAATTTAAATCGCATTAATGTGCATGTTCGTTTACATGATCGTACACCGTCTGCCAAATTACAAAATCAAAGTCTACTTGCAATTGCATTTGTTCTATCGAAATAGCAATAACAGTTAACTTGTTTGTCATTTCACTTTCTTTGTGTTGTGTATAGAGCATGCCAAATTTCAAATGAAATCACATTTCACACTGCATTTGCATTTCCAATGATTTACACAGAAAACTGTCAATCAGCATTGGGGTAAGAGTTCAGTATTGCCCCTTTTCCACCGAGGCAGTTTGAGCGCTGGTTCGGAGCCTAATTTAGAACCAGTTCTTTCTTTTTCGACAGCCAATGCAGCCGGCTCTGAACAAGGAAAAGTGGTTCTTAAGTAGCACCAAAATGTTGCTGGTCTAGACTTAAGAGCCGCTTGCGTCAGGAGCTGTGGGCGGGGCTACTGTTAGCATCTTTGATAATGTACCTACAGTATACTAATGTTTAATACACTTTTACTTTACTGCAATATGATCAGTTATCAGCACACATGATAGTAGGTAGCTACATGCTAAGGCTAACTTTTTTCTGTGTTAATGATAAAATAATGTTATGTACTTTCTCTATTACAACCTCCGTTTATACAAATTACACGGAGCTGCACGAACACGTTGGATTCGCCGCATTTGGATGCCAATGTAGGTTCACAAAGCCATGAGCATTAACATCCGCCATTGTTGTTGTGTTGGTCACTGCTGCGCTAACGTTGCTGGGTAACGTGACACGTATACAGTGACGTCAGACTCGGCTCTGTGATGGCTCTCTAACCGATGGAAAGGCAAACCGGTTCTTAGAAGGTTTGCCGGTGGAACCAAATTTGAACCAGCACCAGCTCTAGCTCTGAACCAGCACCCGCTCCTTTTTGGTGGAAAAGGGGTATATGAGGTCAGTTTGGTTGAGTCACAGCAGTTAACATCAGAAGACCACATCAGGTTCCACTCCTGTCCAGTTTGGGTGAGTATGTATCCATGATGGCCTCAGATTCCTGTTCTTAGCTGACAGGATTGGAATCTGATGTGGTCTTCTGCTGATATAATCCATCCAAATCACTATTTGATGTTGAGATGCTTTTCTGCTCACCATAGTTGAAAATAGTGCCAATTTGAGTTAATATTTCCTTCCTGTCAGCTCAGGGCAGTCTGGTCATTTTCCTCTAGCCTCTCTCATCAACAAGGTGTTTCCACCAACAGAAATATCGATCACCATTTTGTGTAAACTCTACCGACGGTTGCAGGGAAAATCCCAGGATATTAGCAATTTCTGAAATTCTGAACCCAGTCCATTGGCACCATCATTCATGCCACTGTTAGTCACTGAGATTTGGATTTTTTCCCAGTCAGAGGTTTGGTGTGAACAGTAACTGAAGCTCTTGACGCGAACTGCATGAAGGAATGGCTGCAAAAATAACTACTGTTACAAGTACGTGTGTTCCTATTAAAGTGGACAGTGAGCAATAATTTGTGTTTTAAAAAGTGCTTACTCTGAAACTTGCGCAAGTTTATGAGCCCATGGTCCCGAATGATCCTGAAAGAGACAACAGAACATTTTTACACCATTAACACACACTGCACAGTCTATAGACCAAACAACTACTAATATTATGCTATGAAAGGCATTAGAGCTCAGATCATTTTAATGATAGCTGTAAAATATATACTATTCTAGCTAGTGTGTTTTAACAGTTAGCGCATGTTGGGAAGTGACCCAGTCTGTCCAGTGTATGGAGCACTTTGGAGTGAGCTGATGATCGAGGTTCTATTCCTGTAAAGACCACCATAAAGCAGAAAGGTGATCCGAGCTCAGCACTCCTACTGCGGTGCTCTGTGTGAGTGTCCGGTTTAGGGTCTCTTATTAGGACCATCATTACCATAAACCAGATTCAGACTGGTTCTCAGAAACACAATCCTTTCAACAAAGGCTTCAAAGCCACAGAGGGAGGGTCAGAGAACAGCAATGGCTTTAGCTCATGGCACTGATAGGCTCCCCATATGGCTTCAGATAGCCATGGCTCATTAAAAGGTATTTTCTACCAGATCCCTGTATAGCCACATGCTTGATTAGCGCCCCCACTCGTTTAATCTAGATTATTTTTACATTCTTCATACATGTACATTTCATGACTAAAGGTTTGAGGACTCTTGACCATCACACACACACACACACACACACACACACACACACACACACACACACACACACACACACACACACACACACACACACACACACACACACACACACACACACGTGGTTCTTCCTCAGGCTGTGATCATAAAGTTTCAGTTTCTCTAAATCCTTTCAGCATGACAATGTCCATGAACACAAAGAGAGGGGGAAGAACACATGGCATGCTGAAGGAGTAGTACATTTACATATCTGGCATTTAGCTTGTCCAGAGTTACATTTTTATTTCAATTTATACATCTGAGCAATAAGTGTTAAGGGCCTTGCTCAAGGGCCAGGCAGTGGCACCTTGGTGGACCTAGGCTTCGAACTCATGACCTTTGGATCAGTAGAGGAACTCGAGTGTCCAGCACACTGACCCAGACCTCCTCACAAAACATCAGTGTCTGATCTCACTAATGCTATTGTGCCTGAATGAGCACAAATCCCCGCAGCCACAATCCAACAGCTAGTAAAAAGGCTTCCCAGTAGAATGGAGCTTATTATAACAACAAAGAGGAACTACATCTGATGTAGGAATCTGATGTTCAACCAAGAGCACATGGGGGCGATGCTCAGGTATCGACAAACACCAGCACCATCTGGTGCACCTCACCTCAATGGCACCTTATTTAATGTGCCGAATTTAATCGATGTCCTTCGTGTGCTGAATTTGTGCTGGAGTGAAAACACAGGACCTGAAGCTAACACACTAGTTGTTTTCAGGTCAGCATCCGAGTTTAAACTTACTTTTTCCTTCGCTGTCTCTCTTTTAATCTTGAATGATAGATGTCCACAACTGCGATTTTAAGAGCTAGAAAATGAAATATAACTGTTAATTTGCCACATGCAATGACAAAGTGATGCAATGTGAGAATATTCTTGAACAAGTGTTGAATTGGTGAAAAAATTATTTTCAAAGGACTAAATTATTTCATTATTACTGGCACCAGAAGAAACGAGTCTCGTGTGCAGTTTACTGCCAAACGGGTGATTTTTGGTTCATAACTCAATCACACTGCCGCCTTTAATATCAATGAATTTACACGAGTAGGCACGATACACCCGATACACACAGTTTTCTAAAACTTGAAAGGTCTTATTGTTTGTATTCTGTATTATAAAAGTGCTGAAGATGAGCAAAAAAAAGGAAAACTGTATTTTAGAACATGGAACTAAAACAACAATGTTTTTATCCAGTTAATTAGAGATTTATTAAGACAGATGCAACCATCAAGGACCTTTACTTAACCGCGGATATCCAGTTTCATTCACTGATTTGAGTTATGTTTTTAATCCTTATAGCAAAGTCCATGTCTAATTTCAGTGAATATTGTCTTCTTGAGAGTTGCAGCTGTACCAGATGGCAGAGATTTAACCAAGTAGACTATACAATTGAGGAAGTCTACGTCTTTCTTGCTGAACCAACAAAATGTTAATAATTTAAAGGTGAGGTCTCTGTTGTTTGAGAAAAGCTTCAGAAAACTGAGTCGGGACGACAAACAAAACAAAAATCAAAGCAAACCTGTACCCAATGAGCAAAAAAGGGGCGTGTCTTGTCAATATGCGGCGGAGAGAGTGTTCAGTGAGCATGTGTGACATTAGCAGAAAGCGGGTTTAACATTGACATGGAGGATAAAAACAAAGAAAGAAAGCGAAGAAAGACTTACGATAAGGCAAGAAGTAGGACGTGTTAATATAGGATCAGCTTTCCAGCGCTGGAGAGAACTGAAGGAGCAGGAAGTTGGCCACATATTCACAGGTTGGAGTTTCCCGAGTCAATAACTCCTGAGCTAAACGCTGTTACTACACAAATAACGCCTCTTTTCTATCGTAGTAATGTAGAGAGGCAGCTACAACCGCGTTTTGTGTAGTAACAGCGTTTAGCTCAGGAGTTATTGACTCGGGAAACTCCAATCTGCGAATATGTGGATGACTTTACTTAAGACGCCGAGGTGCTTTTTTCCTTCTCGATAGGTGAGTAACGTTGGTTTTGCTTTGTTACACAGAACTAATATATGCCTTTGTCCTTTACATGATTATGCTTGTGTGTCATTTTTGCTTGTTTGTTTTTCTGCAATCGTATTGTTCTTCCTTTCAGCTATGATAGACACATTTCTTACCATTAGTTGCCTGGGTCACAAATGTATGTGTGGGCGGAGCTATAATACAGGGGTGGGACCCATTTGGGTTAAGGGCGTGTTTGTTTTGGTGATTTCAAATGTCAACATTGGCTTTCAAACATCGGAGACCCTGCCTTTAAAAGAAATATCTTATGAATTGCAGTTTGTTTTTGCTTTTTCTTCCCTGAACAAGATATTTAATATTAATAAATTTATACAAATGAATCATTTAATCTGAATCATCAGGAATCTCCTGGACGCGGGCTGATGGTATAGACACATTCTTTTGAATGACTCTTATTGGTTGTCCAATAAAAAGAAAGCAGGAGCACTTAATATTTTAATAAATCTGGTCGATTATAAACCTTCACTTTGTCACTATGTTAAGATATTTGAGCCTATGTTGTGTAGGGATTATGTTCGTGACCGCTCACATTACAGATGCTCTAACATCTGTATGTTAAAATATAAAAAAATGTAATGTAAATGTAAACAAACATCTCTGACACAGCGCAGAAATGTCAGAGACAAATTATATCATTTCTGCTTCTATGGCAATTCGGCTCTGTTTCAGAGATGTTAGTGCATCTCTAAATGCCACAGCGGCAGAATATATACAGTATCTCCCAGAAGTATGTGCACCCCTCACATTTTTGTAAATATTTGATTATATCGTTTCATGTGACAACACTGAAGAAATGACACTGTGCTACAAATATAAATAAAAATATATCAATAATAAATATATATAAATATATAAAACAACTCAACACTCAGCCATTAATGTCTAAACCACTGGCCACAAAGGTAAGTACACCCCTAAGTGGAAATGTCCAAATTGGGCCCAATTAGCCATTTTCTCTCCCCGGTGTCATGTGACTCGTTAGTGTCTATTAAGGTCTCAGGTGTGAACAGGGAGCAGGTGTGTTAAATTTGGTATTATCGCTCTCATTCTCTCATTCTGGTCACTGTAAGTTCAAAGACCATACAGCGGTTTAACAGGAAAGGTTCCTCTCAGAACAGGCCTCGCCATGGTCCACCAAAGAAGTAGAGTGTACGTGGTCAGTGTCATATCCAGAGGTTGTGTTTGGGAAATAGACATATGAATGATGCCAGCACTGCTGCAGAGGTTGTCAGTGCTCAGATTATACGCCACACACTGCATCAAATTGGTCTGCATGGCTGTCATCCAAAAAGGAAGCCTCTTCTTAAGATGATGCACAAGAAAGCCCGCAAAGAGTTTGCTGAAGACAAGCAGACTAAGGACGTGGATTACTGAAACTTGTCCTAAGGTCTGATGAGACCAAGATAAACCTATTTGGTTTGGATGGTGTCAAGGTGAGGAGTACAAAGACAAGTGTCTTGCCTACAGTCAAGCATGGTGGTAGGAGTGCCATGATCTGTGGAACCATGCATGCCAACATGTACTTTGACATACTGAAGCAGAGCATGATCCCTTCCCTTCAGAGACTGTGCTGCAGGGCAGTATTCTAACATGATAATGACCCCAAACACACCTAAAAGATGACCACTGCCTTGCTAAAGAAGCTGAGGGTACTGACCAAGCATGTCTCCAGACCTAAACCCTATTGAGTATCTGTGGGGCATCCTCAAACTGAAGATGGAGGAGCCCAAGGTCTCCAACATCCACCAGCTCCGTGATGGCATCATGGAGGAGTGGAAGAGGACTCCAGTGGCAAACTGTGATGTTCGAGTGAACTCCATGCCCAAGAGGGTTAAGGCAATGCTGGACAATAGTGGTGGGCACATAAAATATTGACACTTTGGGCCCAATTTGGACATTTTCACTTAGGGATGTACTCACTTTTGCTTTTGGGGCCAGCGGTTTAGACATTAATGGCTGTGTGTTGAGTTAGTTTGAGGGGACAGCAAATTTACACTGTTATACAAGCTGTACACTCACTACTTTATATTGTAGCACAGTGTTATTTCTTCACATGAAAATTGACAAAAATCTGAAGGGTGTACTCACTTCTGTGAGAGACTGTATGTATGTATGTATGTATGTATGTATGTATGTATGTATATATATAATGTCATTTCTGCACTGTGTCTGAGATGTTATCTCTAATATGACTGGTCACAAAAATAATCCCTACACGATCTAATCTGTATCATCTTATTAACTCACTATTATTAAATACTGTATACAATACATTTCTCTCCTTTTTCACCTTTCACTCATTCTCTCCTCTGCTAAAGAAACTCTGATCTTCAACAACAAAGGACTCATGAAGAATTCTATCAAGACATAAAAACG
The DNA here is from genome assembly GCF_022655615.1 of Tachysurus fulvidraco. Classification (NCBI taxonomy): domain Eukaryota; kingdom Metazoa; phylum Chordata; class Actinopteri; order Siluriformes; family Bagridae; genus Tachysurus; species Tachysurus fulvidraco. Next base: position 5,195,624 of record NC_062528.1, on the reverse strand, counting down.
GTCACTGATCCTCCAAGTAACAACACACACAGTGTTGAAAACTTTTGAACTGGGTCATTTGTGTAGATGCAGTTATTATCTACATCTATTACGTGAAACAGCTTATTCAGAGCAGAACTAAATGAAAAGCAAACTGCTGTATATAAGATTCTTATGTCTTTTAAAATATTAACATTTTGCATTTTGCAAGTGGGATGTAAACTGTATGTGCCAGTGAAATAGGGAATATTTATAAACTTGCAGTATTAGTCTTATTAATCCTGTATTAATGACAGGGGCTTTGTTTAGAATCTGGATGTATACACTTACCGTGAAGAATATCAGAGTCGTCATCAACAAAATCAATATCTTTCAGATCCCATTCTGCGTAATTATCAAATTCCTAAAATATAAATAAATGAATAAATGAATAAATAAATAAATAAAAAAGCGGGTCAGCGGCTGCATTAATCGCACACTTTTCTATTTCTTAATAAATATGTGATGGAAAATTATAACGTACATTACTATAAGGAAGTTGCATCATATTCAGCTAGATTAGATTATACTGGTATTATGAAACACTGACACATTATGAGAAGTGTCAATTTACCTGTCTGTATTTGTGTAGAAATAAAATTTGTTTGTCGCTATGCTTGGTGATGTGTCACATGACATGAAGACATCAGTACTCATAAAAAGTGAACTTAAGTGATCATTTCTATGCCACTATTCATAAATTTGGATGAAATGGTCTGTTATTATAAAGAGACCTGAATATTATTGTCATTAATAAAAAAAAACATTTTTTTTAAAAAAAATCACAATTTAGATTTCCAAAAGTTTGTCTTTAGTGTTCGAGATATTTTGTATGTTGTTAAAGAAAGTTACCAAACACTTTACTGATTAAAAAATAAACTGGAACAGTCTGATAACATCCATGGTGCAGGATTGCAGATCATTTCCTATTAAACTACTTGACACTACCTGTGAGAACTGAAGCCTGTACTGAAAAGCTTGCTGATTGTAAGCTGATTGTCAGGTCAGCTGCATGTGGTTCAACTCGCATCACCTATAAAGCCAAACTGATGAGATCGCTGCTTCGTCCAGATGTAAATTACACGACTGATCACGATCAAGACAATTTAGAAGACTTGATTTGCTTTAAGGGATTTGTAATGCACTGTTGCCCTACACTGAGCCCTAATACACTGAGCCCTAATAATCTATCTAATCTAATAATCTAAAAAAATCATCATGCTGTAGTTACACAAGATTATCAAAAGTTTTTTCTTCTTTTTTTAAATCTTAGAACACATCAGTGATGGAGGCCCATATAAAACGATTTTTGAATATAAAATAGACAAATATACATTACATTTATGCCGTTTGGGAGACGCCGTTATTCAGAGCAAATGTTGTTTAATCTTAATGTATACAGCTAAGCAATTGAGGCTTAAATAACAGGTTCATTCTCACAAGCTTCTAGAGCTAGAAACATCGGGTGTCATTAAAAACACAACAGATATCAGTATGTAGTCATTTTACCCCCACAGGTAAACCAACGTTCAGAAACCAGGATTTTTACCCGGGGGCACATCCAGTCGCTGACAGTGAAATTCACCATTTTGCAATGAGAAGGACTTCAAGACTGCAAAATTCAGTCCAATGTCAGACTGAGACAAAGAAAAAACCCAAAAGCTACATCATCAAAGACCCTACTCTTTAAAAAGACTACAGAACATGACACGTTTACAATATTGCACCTGAACAAACCACAAATGAGGTTAGAGACATGTGCAGTTTGAGAGCTGATGATTTATTAGCCATTCTGCCTTGGGAAACAAGCAGACATATAAATATAAATGAGCTTCACTTAATACCAGAATATCCTTGATTCAAATGTGAGGCCATCATCTTGGCTCAGGAACAGGAAAATATTCCCCAAACCCAACAGCAAATCAAGAGAAACCAATATTCAAGGTGTTAGAATGACCAAGTCACAGTCCAGTCCTCCACCCCTGAGCTGTGGCTAGATCATAAGTGAGCTGTGCTGAAACACATTCCCTCAAACACCATTGAACAGAAGCAATGTTGTAAAGAAGAGTGGGCCAAAAGTATCTCCAGAACAATGTGAGAGCCTGATAAACTACATATTATAGAATTATTGGTTATCATCACCTGGTTTCTGAATGTTGCTTCACAGTTTGTAAAAAAAAAAAAAAAAAACTGGAACACATGCTGAAATCTGTTGTGTTTTAACGGTCATCACCACTCGAGGTTACGGAGTTGCTTACGGACGTTGGTGATGACCAAACAAATAAATAATAAATAAAAAACGTTGACCTGAAGACACCTGTACTTCTTTTTTTCCCCCCTTATGAACGCATATTTCTTTCATTTGCCAAAAAAAATGTATTACAGTATAAAGAAAACACAGATCACTGACCTCCATGAAATCTGCACGAGCTGGCATGTAACCAGCCATGTCCCTGGAAAGCTGAGAGTCGAATGAAGGTCTTGGAGGATCATCACAGGCTGATGGGGGGAAAAAAAAATCAGATTAAGATACTAGGACATCAACAACAACAACAACAACAACATCTTCAGAGCTTATGAATGCACTGAAGGTGTTTTGGATGTCTCTTGTTCCATCTTTGCAATACTCTGTAGTGTATGTGTCTTTATTGCACTGGTAATCACCTATTTCACAGATAATTCTGCAGACGGTCTCTTACGTTTAAACGGGATGGCAGTATCGGGTGTGCGAGCCTCCTCCACTTGCCTCCGACTGAGCAGAGTGGAAGCAAAAAGCGGGTTGTTGATAAAGTTCTTCATGTAGTGCCCTTCACATTCCTCCTTGGTCTTGGTGCGCATTTGGTAAGCCACATCCTGCCTGTTTAAACATCAGAATTAGGTGAAATACTGAGAGGTCCATACAGTCTCAGTAATCTTATACTGTAATATGTTTAAGATCTCAGCAGTTTGGATGGAAGTCACCTTGCCATGTATCCTAACAGTACAAAACTGGGCAGGCAAAGAATATTTCATTTAGAAAAGATTGGGCAGAGTAAATGTGATACATTAAATAAAATGAGTATTAGACGAGTTGTTGATTAGACAAGGTGACTTTTAAAAAAAAAAAGAAAGAAAGAAAAAAGAATAAGACATTATATACACTATATTCCTTATGTTGGAATACCGGACAGATGCAACAAGCATTTCACTGCATGTCGAACTCTGTATGTATGTGTATGTGACAAATAAAATTTGATTTGACTTGATTTGATTATGAGTCTTCACTGGGTGGATTTTAAATCAAGATTTGTGTGACTGCAATTTTGTCAAGTAGTTTTTATATTTTGTTTACACTGTACTTATTATACATTACATATTCAGTGCGTTATGCTACATTACTGCAGTAGAATCACAGAAAGCAACGAGTAAGATTTCTTTTCATGTAGCAATTCATGTTGGCTTTTTATTTCCATCAAGATAAAGTACATTGTTAAAAACACTGTGCTAATAAAACTGAATTAAACTGACAGTGTCGTAAAGCACAACATATCCGTTAGATATTCTACACGAATAAAATAATATTAATATTAACTACAATAATAATTATTATGCCACAAGATTTAAACACAACACTCTTTATAAACAGTATAACCAGTCATTAGTAATTATAAGCATGGCTTAGGTAATTATACCAACCAATTCCCAAAGCCACAGTCCATGACTGCTTCTAGAAGAGCCATCTCCTCTTGGGCAGTCCAGCCAGGCTCCAGTACTGGAAAATCTGACGTCTAGGAAAAACAGAAACAAGTCAAGTTTACAGGAGATTAAAGAATTTGTTATGTACAAACTGATCCATACGACACTAAACACCCGAGCACTCTCACACAATACACGCATACTGTTACTACACTTGAGGCACTAAACTACAATCATACTTGGAGCAGTGGTGGCTCAAATGGTTAAGGCTCTGGGTTGTTGACCTGAGGATCAAGCCCTAGCACTGCCAATCTGCCATTGTTGGGCCCTTGTGCAAGGCCCCCAACCCTCCCTGCTCCAGGGGCGCTGTATCATAGCTGCCCCTGTGCTCCGACCCCTCAGTTGGGATATGTGAAGAAAATAATTCCACTGTGCTGTAATGTATATGTGGCCATAATAAAGGTTTTCATGCCCCCATTCCTTCCTTGCAATGAAAAACAGTTCCCAAGAAATAATCAGTAAAAAAAAAAGTTAATTGATTAGTTTAATAAATTTGCCTAAATTTATAGAAGCAAAAATTAAGTATAATATACAGAGCATTTAACTATTATTATTATTATGTAATGTACCCAAGTTACTTGCTGAATTGCTTCTCTCACTGTAATTATAAAATTATAAAAATTATATTGAAGAGCAATGAGCTGCGGGTGTAGTGAGTAATGTGGCACAACTGCGCACAGTGTGCCATGTATAATCTCTAATGAAATTGTCCATCTATTCATTCTGTGTACTGATTATGTGTACCTACACAGGTCATGTGGAGCATGAAGCCTATCCCACGGGACTAAGGGCAAACGGGTGGCCACCCTGGATGGGGCGTTAATAAATCACAGAGCACAATCACACAGTACAGACAAATCAGAGATGCCATCAGGTTATATATGTCTTTAAACTGGAGAGAAAACCTAAGGGAATTGAACCACCAACCCCAGAAATGAAAGTGCTCAAAAGAATAGAGAACACAGATAAATAAATCTTCAGGCTATACATGTTCCTTACATTTTTCTCACAAATTATATCAATAGGTCTTTTTTCTTACCATGATCTCATATTTGTGGTCACTCTGGTGCTTTTTATACTCATATCCCCTAGTGAAACACTAACAAAACACACACACACACACACACACACACACACACACACACACACACACATTCGTTAAGCTACAATCATATGGGTTAGAAAAGAACAAGGCAGTACATATTCAAGAACGCAAGGTTGTGTGTAAGTTGCCAGGTCACCTGGAGGCAGAGGACAAAAGGGGAAGGTCCACATTCAGCACATTTTACATAGGGCTCCACCAAGTATGAGGAACAACCCAGACATGGAGGCTTGTCAAAAGGATCATCTAAAGGACAAAAAGATAAGATTATGCAAAAATAATAGTTTACAGATTTCCTTTCCTTCTGCTCAAGAAAGGAAAACTCAAATATAGGTTTGACTTTAGATCATTTGTTGTTATGCACACAGTCTGTCAGTGCATCTGTCTGTTTGTCTGCAATGCAAAAAGACCCCCCAAGACCAGATATGAGGAGTGTTGTGCCAGCAGGACACTAGTCCACCATGTAGGTGCAGTGTGTGTGTGTGTGTTAATAGTGATGTGGTTTAGTTATTATTCCCAACACCACTCTTGCTCCTGATACACATGGTGGTCCAATGGTGAACCCTTTCACTACAGAGGGAAGCTACACCTAAGCATCCATGCAGTTTGTGAAACATTTACAAAAACAAGTCAACACGAGACTTTTATCTGAACACAGGCACAAATAACTACGTGAGTTGTTTAACTAAAACTCTTCATCCTTAGCATCCTGTGCTAACTGTTAGCTATGTTGCTATTGCACGTTTGAGATAAATTACTAGCGATTCATTTATATTTACTTACTCCCAAAAGATGTCAGACGATCCATGTTTTGCTGCCAGTGGAAATACTTTAGTTTACGGATGTTAATTCAGTGGGTAAGGTCTTTGTTTTGGTTTGTTTATAGTCACTGCATTAGCCAGCTAGCGTTAGTCTAAAGGAGCTCGTGCTACATCTGCAGTGCATTTAAAGGCGAATTGTACGTTCTACATTTATTTATTAAGTCCAACAGCATTAACCACATGTACAGATGGAACCTACTGACAACCACGTTACCAACCAGCAAAGGAAACGCTTTAATGTAAAAAATAAATAAATAAAAAATACATTAAAACTGATGCAGGAAGATAACAGCGCCCTTGGTGGCACCTGATACAACTACAGGGGTGAGGGGTGGAGGAGTGGGCGGAAGAGAGAGAGAGAGAGAGAGAGAGAGAGAGAGAGAGAGAGAGAGAGAGAGAGAGAGAGAGAGAGATAGAAAGAGAGAGAGAGAAAGAGAGAGAGAGATAGAGAGTGGGAGAGAGAGAGTCATCTATAGTAGAAATCAGAGTGACTTCATTAATTCTCCTTCTGCAACAGAGCACAGAGAGCAACACCACACTGCTTCAAACATATTCAAGTCATTTATGCTTTTGTAGAGTTTAAAATCAATCCAAATTCTTGTCTGTTAAAAATTCTCTTGGCATCATGATCAGTGTTTTGTGCAACTTTGTTTTTTGGCTGAGGTATATTGCCATTTTTGCTGACCAAAGATAAAATTGATTAGTTGGCACCTGATCGTGTTTCTCCTGACATATTTAAAGCCAAGAATAAACACTGAAAAGTAAAATCAACATTAAAGGACCGTAAAAAGCTCTGTAAAAACACAAAGAAAGACTGTAACCTGGAGCAGTGAATAAAAGCATGGATAACTTTCTCTCTGTGAACAGAATGGACAATCAAGTGCAACATCAGGGTTTAAAATGGAAATAAAAGAGTTCGCAGAGATAATACAGTGTAAATTGGCAGCTTTTTTGGTTACAGGGGTTTACTATATAGTGCCCTCCACTCTGGTTTAATATCATCATTAAAACCAAGTACACTTCTCCATGGGGTGTCTACCCTCCCACTCAGTTTTTTCTTATCTAAAACCTTAACACAGGCTCTGTAGAGCAGCTTCCCTAACTCTGTCCCAAAGTTCATTTCCCCCTCACACCGGCACTTCAGGAGGGGAGTCAATGTCCGGAGTAATGTTTAGCTGGGGAAACGGTTCCTCCTCTGCAGGTCCAGTCTCTGTATACTGATAGTCCATCAGATAAACCCACTTCTCAGATGTTAGGGAGGACCTCCTGCAGTGTACGAGCTGATTGACAATGCGCAGGGACCACAATCCCAAGATCCTCTGTCTGTGACAGGTCTGTTCCTGTGATGTTCAATAGCTCCCATAGTGTTATTAGACCTGAGAAGATGAGAGTCCTGGACAGTGCCGGGACAGTCACACTAGAGATGTCTAGACGTTCGCCATACACCAGAGGCTCCTCCAGCAGCCAGTGTAGATTTCTGCAGGGCTTGTTTTGTTTTTAAAAAGGTTCCAAATTTTAAAAAGTCTGTTAATTCAGTAACGTCCAGGGTTTTTGTGTGCATTAAAAACAATATTCTGTAAATCCCCAGTCCTCTGACCGAGTACAAGTATTCCACTGGCTGCTGCTCTCCATACTAAGTCTTTGGGTCCACTGAGGAGTCTGAACTGGAGGTGGAAGGCTGCAGTTCTGCTGGATAACTGGACCAGCCCCTGACCCCCTTTTTCTTTGGGAAGATGGAGGATGCTTTGCAGAATCCAGTGTAGGCCGTCCCAGAAGAAATCCACCAGCAGGGCCTGGATGTTTACTAGCAGGTTTGGTGGCAGATCCATGCATGCCAGCTTGTGCCAGATGGACGACGCGGCAAGGTAGACACCCAAGTACTTAAAACCACCTCTTTTACACATTAAACCTGGACAGAGAACAGCCTTGTCATATATCTCTGTACAAACCTGAGTTGGACCCGAAGGTTTTCAGCACCTTCCACAAATATTCATGCTCTTCCCGGAGATTTCCAAAATTAAAATGAAATATACGTTATCAATATAGACCTATCTGGCACATAGTATGTCTGGTCCTGGTGAATGAGCTGCTCCATTAACTTAGTCAGTTCGAGGCCAATTCTTTTGAGAGCAGCTTGCAGTCAGTGCACAGTAGTGACACCGGGCGCCAGTTCTTGTGGTGTGTCGGGTCTCCCTTTTTTGGCAGTAGGGCCAGGACGGCCCTCTTGCAGCTCAGTGGGAGCTGACGAAGGATTACCCTGTCCCTAAGGACGTCCAGCACATCCTGCAATATTACTGCCCAGAAAGCCTTGTAGAACTCAACAGGGAGACCATCTATTCCTGGTGCCCGTCCATTCTCCATGCCTTGAAGAGCCTTGTGAAGCTCCTCCAGCGTCAGTTCTATATCCAACTCCCTGGCCGTTTGCTTTAGGAGCTTTGGCAGATCCATGAGGAAACTCTCCTCTACTATCTGTGCCCCTGACCACTCACTGCTGTACACTTGGAGTAAAAGCTTACTGTCTGCTTGCAAATTTCAGTGGGCTCTATAATGAGATACCCTGATTCAGCATGTACTGTATGAACCCTTTCTGTCCGTTCTTTTGCTCTAAACTGAAGAAGAACTTAGAAGGAGCATCCATCACAGTTGTGCTGTAATGTCTAACAGGTTGTACATTTTGGAAATTTTTTGCTTTTAAGGGCTTCAATATGCCCTTGATTTCCTGTGGCCTCCAAATGCTGGAGTACCACTATTTCTATCTCCAGAGCTTTCAGAGATCTAACAATGTCTCTTGTGACAGTGAGAGTGTACTGTTGACAAAAAACTTTGATTTGTGTTTTAGTCACCTCCTACCACTTGCTGTAATGAGCTGCTGTAAAAAGCTGCTTTCTCAGATATAAAATAATTTGATAAATAAGTAAAAGACTCTCTAAAATTAGCGTTTTCTAAAAGTGCCGTGTCGAAATGCCAGTAGGCACTCTTAAGCTTTACATTCAGGCTTGAATATCAGCTGTGTTGCAGTCGGCAATAACGTTGTTAAGTTTATCTAAAAGAACCATCCTCTCCAACTGCATCGGTGAGAGCATACACACAGATAAAAACTAAAACCTCATCCTCATAAAAAGCCTTATTTTAAAAGCCTATATAACTGAATAAGAACACGGAATAAAATTGCGAGCCAACAACAAGGCGACTCCACCACTTGTGTTGTGTTATGGCTTAAAATCACCAACCCACCCCACTCCTTCACCCAAGCATCGCTTTGGGTTTCCTGTAGCATGGCAATAGCAATATGCTTTTGCTTTAAAAGTTCATATAATTTAGATCTCTTTCTGTACCCTCTTGCACCATTAATATTCAAACTCGCAATGTGAATCCCACTCATTATAAAATGTAGATAAAATCAACAGAGGGTAAAAACCTCTCCAACACATAACACATTCTATAGGTCATCATCAAAGTTTTCCCGATTCACTTTTGTTATCGATTTCTTTAACCGAAAGACTTCCACATGAATAAACGCTCCTTCTCTTCTATAATGTTTAACCTCACGGTTGAACTGTTTTCAGTCTGGGGAAAAATCTTCACTTCACTTCAACACTTAACTGTTCTTCTTGTGAGCAAAAGGTGAAGACAGAATCTAACATGCAGTCTTCACTGTCGGACTCTGTTTCTTTCTTTGCCTGCTTTTTCCCTTGTCACTTGGTTTTTTCCTCGTAGTCTGTACTTTAAACAATGGCTCATCTTCCATCTCCACATCTCCCTGTGCCCCCGTAAGTCTCTGGTGAAAAGATTCTCTGGAATCTTTAGAAAAACAAACATGGCCAAAGGGAGTGGAAGAGAGGAACATTTTAGCCTCAATGTGTACTTCTTAGCTAGTACTTAATCTAGTACTTGCCTATGTACTTACAGTAAGTAAAAAAGTAAGGCAACAGTTAGATGTGTTACAGTAGAACTATATCTGACCTAAATAAATATACTGGTCTGACTAGAATAACTTTAGTAACTTCTTACTAAATCTGACTAATCTTACTAACCTGCCATTTTCCTACCTAAAACTGACCTCTGAGTCTGCACTGGAACAAAGACCCTGTACTTAAGTTTATATTAACACACAATGCTCACTTAAATAATAAAAAAAAAAGACTTGTCTAAAAATCATTCATAAATTATTTTTAAAATTGTCCTAAAAGTATAAATGTAACTCTCTGATATGTGCAGACATTCCATCTCTTTATAACTAACCAAGGTATTATGTTTTTGCTTCTCAGACACTTTGATCTCAGAGGCAGAGAAAACAAGCAGTGAATGGGAAGCAACTGACTCAGAGGCCATGAATGTGGATCCACCCTGCTAGTCGTAACCAGTCAAATTCCCGCTTCTTCTGTTCCGCTACAAGGCTCACAAGAAGCGCAGCTCAACAACCCAGGATTCAAGTATTGAAACACACATAAGGAAATACTTTGATGCAATCCATGATACAGATACTGACACTGACAATACACTCTCCTTCTGTTCACTCTCCTTCTCCAACTCCACAATCTGGCCATGAAGGTGCTGTCGGTCCTTGCCTCCTCTGCACCAGTGGAGAGGGTTTTTAGTAGAGGGGGCATTATAAAGAGACCCCATTGTGCACGTTTGCATCACAAAATGTTGCAATCTCTAATTTTTTCTTAAATGTAACCAAATGCTACTTTAAACAAATTTCCCATTGATCATATTTGATTTTTTTTTTCTAGTTAACTACAGCTTTATGTTTATCCTTGGTGGCGAGCTTGTTAGGAGTGTTTTGCCACTGCAGTTCATTCAGGTTTGGCATATAACGTCATAAATGTTTAAGGTTTTCCCAATTACAATTTTTGTAATTTTATGGCTGAAACACCTGCATTGTGTTAGGTGGATTTCAAACCATGGAAAAGGAGTTCTGAAGAAATGGTTAAGTTAATTTCAGCTCTTAAGTGTTTGTTCGCATTTATTTGCTTATAGAAGAAAAAAATAAATTCCCACATATCTGCAATGCCTTTTGATTATTTTATCAAAACTTCTCTCTTACAAACCCACACACATGAGAGAAGTGCCAATCGTATGCATATTCCACATTTTATCATAAATGTGTCATGCAGTGTGGGGACTTGCACTGGTCTTGGTCTTGTCTCGGCCTGTCTTGGTCTTGGTCTTGACTTGGTCTCGACCCTTCAAAGTCTTGGTCTTGACTTGGTCTCGGTTTAGGTGGTCTTGACTACAACACTATGAACCAGTTTAGTTGCATCATTAACATTACGATTGCACTGTTCAGAGAGAGATAGAAATAGCTTTTTTGTTATTTCTTTACTTATCATCGACGAAAAATCCACGAGTGCAAATATGAACAAAGTAGTATGTATTTCTAAGCATGGACGAATATATGTTTAAAAAAATCTAAGTTATAGGGCAAAAGTATTTGAACACTACAAATGATCAAGAATAGTACTGTGTTGTAAAGCTGTTGTGGGAAGAAAGACATTTAAAGTACTTTGCTTTTTGCAGAATTGTACCTTTTGACAAATCATCTTCACTTCCCCAAGGTTAAGATGCTCCATCTAATCACCCTTCTAATACCCCTTTATTAATTTTTAATTGGATCCAAGAGGTTAACTAGCACATTCAAGGCCTTCCTGAGTTGTTTTGGCTGTATGTTTGGGGTTGTCTTGTTGAAATGTCCATCCTCTTTCTAGGATTACCTTCTTGTCTGGTGAGATCAAATTTTCCTCTAATCTGTCCAGCTACATCACTCCATTTGATTTCGTTCAGTGATATGTAATGACCTCCATCCATATATTGGTCGTTTCTGCAGCTTTTTAGGTCATACTGCAACTTTCTCAGCTGACTGCTGATTTCTTTCTGAGCGTATTGTAAAATCCTGAATGACACATAAGTCTAGGGATTATTAGGTGTGTTTCCATGAACTTTCCACTTTAAATGTCTTAAAATATAAAATAAGAAAACCGTACAAAAGCCTGGTTGCCTGAGTGTACACATTAATACTTTAATTTTTTGGTGTAAGAGTCTAGAAAATTAGTACATGTTGATTCTGAAATCTACATGAAACATGTTGATTCTCATTCCTCTCACCCTCTTTTTATGCTTAGATGATCCAAATCTATCAGGCTGTCGGAGGATCTCCTGTGCGCCCTGTTGAAGACATCCTATACTTTTCCATAGGATTGACCTGGACTGGGCCTTTCCAAAACCTTGAAGTTTTTTCTTTGTTAGCTTGGATTTGTTCTCATGCTGAAAGGTGAGATTCTTCATCTTAAGCTGACTTCAGAGGCCTGTATGGTAGGGTTAATATCAAAATATTTGTGCCAGATATGTTGCTTTTGGACCCTTGTCAGCCTCCCTGAAGTTTAGGTAATTTCCACTCCATCTGTAAGCATTTTCTTCAAGGAATATGATAATGACTAATAGTTATGGAGAGTTAAGAGTTACGCTGACTAGTGAAATTTGGGGTCAATACTCTCACTTAAAATGTTCAGTATTTTGTCTTATATGCATATATAAAAAGACACAGAAGAAATGTGCACCAACCAGTGAGCAATGTGTATTTCTTTTTATTACTATTATTATTATATTCTATTTTATCATTTACAGTAGTGTTTTGACTATAAAACTACATGACAATCTACTTTTTTTTAAAAATAAATGTTTTTGTATATTTTTATTTTATTTATTTTTTTATTTTGCCGCTAGCAAGTATTTTTAAAGAACCATATAAAAAATCATTTGAGTCCAAGTGAAAAATCCACTGTCCTCGTGTGACATATTGAAACGTTAGCTTTTTTTGTTATTCTGCTATTTACTACACATATATATCATCTACGAAAACTTTACATGATTACATATATGAACAAAACGGTATGTATTTCTCGGCATGAACGACTATAAGTTTAAAAACTGTAGTATTTGAACACCACAAATGACTAAGAATAGTATTCTGTTGCAAAGCTGTTGTTGGAAGAGAGACATTTACAGTAGCAAGTACTTTGCTTTTTTCAGAATTGTACTGAATTTTGTCCCTTTCCCTCTTGACAAATCATCTTCACTTCCCCAAGGTTAAGATGCTCCATCTAATCACCCTTCTAATACTTTCTTAAAACCTGGATTTATGTCACAGCTGAATGAGAAATTCTAAATAAAACTCACTGAACGTATCTTATAATGTGAATAAAAATCTGTTTATTTTTATACATAAAAGAAAAGGAAACACTTAACCTTAGGCAATTTCCTATTCCACCTATAAAGATGATCTTCAATAAATATTATTATGGCTAATGGTTGAATTCAATTCTCTTTCTTTTTATGTAAAACATATCCTTTTCAGCTCTTTCGCTCTGATGCCTCTTGGGGAAATCCATCTCATTTTGTTCAGTCCTTGTTGTTAAGTGCTGTTGCCTTATTTGCTTAAGTAACAGATAACCTACTGCTAACACACACTAACATAAACATACACTTGGATATTAAACATGAAACAAAAGAAGTTTTTAAAGAGGAAACAATAAATTATTGTTATTGTTACAGACTATCTGATCATTTAATAGAAGCTGTTGATTCTGTATCTTAGAGAGAAATATTTTGGTTCCTGTTTCTTCTTTGGCTCACACACCAGCAGTTTCTTCACCTTAGTTCTATTTTATTTTATTTTATTTACAGCAGCTTTAAAGAAATCTCAATATAGATTTTATTTAGATTATTCAGACAGTGGAAAAAAGTAAAAGTCCCTGAAACAAAACCATAAAAAGAATGAAACTCAAAAGGTTCTTATGGGTGACGCTGACTAGTGTAATTATGAGTCATTAAGATGATCAGTATAAAACAGCACTGGGTGTGATGAAAGCATCTTCAGTACAAGCGTCAGTCATTTCAGACACCAGTCATTTATGTTTTTACTCAGTAGTATCTAAAGTCCAAATTAGGCACTGAATATTAACATCTTTATGTCAAGTGACACACTCTACAGCCACCTATTAGTTTTCCACTAGGTTCCATCCACAGCATCTACCTCATGATACATATTTCTATGACGTGTTCAGAACACTGAAGCATTTAAATGAAAGCACAAGCAAACATCCACACATCCACAATCAATGCAGATTGGATGGATTTACAAGTTGGACCACAGCATGAAGGCCCGTGTCCAAGTACTAGTTTCATCTACTGGAGTTTATTCTGTTAAACCCACACCAGACTTTTTCAGTTCAGGTTTTTGTGGTTTGCTGCAAGTCATCTGATCAGTATTTTGTCTTATATACATATATAAAAAGACACAGAAGAAATGTGCACCAACCGGTTTGCACTTTGTATTTATTTGTGTTTACTAGCACTTATTACTATTATTATTATTACTACAATATTACTTCTACAGTAGTAGTCTACATTTTCTTAATTTTTTTTGTTTTTGCAGCTTGTTGCTTATGCCCGATGCTTTCGACGGGATTTTTTCCCTCCTCTTTTACTCCCTTTTTTCATCCTTTTACTTGGATGCGTGTCCCCTTCTTCCTCTTCCGGCATCACATGGCTCTCCATCTGCCTAGGCTGGTAGTTTCCCATTCCACCTGTAGCCATGGTTAGCAGACTACCACCTACAAGGAACAGCAGAAAATCATTCACAAATGAGATTAACCGGTCTTAACCTGTCAAGAGCTGGTGCTGAGGTAACATAATCTGTTGCTAGCACACGTGCTAGCAGGCTAGTCTAACTACAGTATGTAGCTAGCAAATACACTGTTGAAATTTACATTACACTTTTGTTAGCTGATTCTTGGAGGGTTGCGGGATAAACTGCATAAGCACTATGTACCCTGGCATTGTGACCGTATTCACAACAGCCTTTTAATCATGTAGATAAATGTTCTAAACGTTGCTAGCATAAAATCTTTGTATTTTATTTCTAATATTTTTTTGCTAGCAAGTATTTTTAAAGGACCATCCGTCCATGTGAAAAATCCACCATCCTTGTGTGACATATTGAAATGGTAGACAAGGATGAATAAAAATTCTCTGACTACAGGGATGTCTCACCATCAGTAAAGATTAGATCTTGATTGGTTAGTTGAATGCCATAGTTGTGAGCATCGTTGTCCTTGGGCCAGACAGGACGAGGAATGACATTAGGTTGTCCACGGTTATCTGCGCTGGATGTGCCCTGCATATTTCTTGATTCGACTGTACAAAGATATTTTGAAAAATAAACATTGTGAAATTGAGATTCATATGCAGTACTGAAAATTTTAAAATATTAAATAAACTTACAGATATTCCCAGCTTCCACAGCAGGCATTTCATAGGCCCTTTAGAAATAAAAACAGTTTTAACTGTACAGGGTATACTGTAGTTAATGCTTAGAACTATAGTATAATACTTTTAGACAGTATTAAATGTAAACACAAAGACAATAGCAGCTGTTTATTGATTATTGCAACACGTCACCCACAATAGCTGACTTACCTATGCAGTGCCCTTTCGATGGTAAAAAATGGGGTACAGTGATTCAGACGAACAGACTTGTCTCCGTAAACCACCTCAGCATTGAACCCAAAAGGGTCATCCATACATTGTACAGGAACCTGAAAGAGAGTGTGCATAAAATATTTGTCTTTCTTTAGTGTCATAACATTTAACACATTTAATGTTTAAAAACATTAAAGATTTCGCTTATGTAAAACCTAATCAGTATTAGTGTCTTTTTGCACAGTAATGCTAACACACATGCTGTTTTTAGCTACTCAGAGAGAGAGAGAGAGAGAGAGAGAGAGAGAGAGAGAGAAAATAACAATAATAGTTGGTTTGTAATTTTCAGATATAGATTTGTGTTGTAGTTCTGTTTAATGCACTCAACTGATTTTCAGCTGATCACGTCTACTAAAAAACATGACTAAATACAGAAGGTTGTAAACAAGAAGCAGTACAGCGGACACCTTCCTGTTATTTCATGATCTAGAAACAATAGACATAGTATAAGGAATAAAACATGACGGGGTGGTGAGATGTTTTACCACCGTGAACTTGATCACTTTCCAAAGTCTCCAAAATATAATGATTAACTAATAACACAACATTTTAATAATACTTTAAATGAACCAATTATATTACCAAGCAACTACAAACCTCTCCAATCTAAAGATGTCACAGTATCAGAAAGCTTAAAAGAACAGGTTT
Source organism: Tachysurus fulvidraco (assembly GCF_022655615.1). NCBI lineage: Eukaryota > Metazoa > Chordata > Actinopteri > Siluriformes > Bagridae > Tachysurus > Tachysurus fulvidraco. The sequence continues at coordinate 5,179,757 of NC_062528.1, read as the reverse complement.
ACCTCCGACCGTGACAAACCACTGACAATGAAAACTAATTTGAAAAACGCTTTAATGTTTAATTGGAGCTTCCACCGACATACAAGCCACTGCGCCGTTACTGTAGAGGCGATAGCCATTAGAATGCGCACATTATAATAAAACTTTTACTCACCACTCAAACCAATCTGAGTATTTTAACAGTGCTGTGGTAAAACATATTTATTTTAGCACTGTCCAAATAATATGACAATAAGCCATTATGTAAACTGTGATTAAGACAAGAATGTTCCTCACCATCGTAAATGCCATTAGATCAATTTGCATGATTGCAAGCAAGCTGAGGACTAAAACTGGATATAAATCTGGATATAAAGTATAATGGTGTGTTTCTCAACGTTATTTTGTTCCATTGTTCCATTACAGCAGGGAATGAATGGTAATCGCACTGAGACGAGTAAACATCTGAATCTGGCACTAGACGAGCAAACATCTGGCAATTCAAAGTTACAATGGCGCATTTAATAAGGTATTTAAATCACTGCAGTAATGCAAGTGGAACAAGCCAATATTTCACGCAGTATTTAAAACAGCGTGTTCATTTTACACTCAATCACACACACACACACAAATTTTTGGTGTGTGCACATCTGCATAAGATGCTAACTATTCTCATTTATTTCATAACAAAGTTTCGCAAGTTTATGTGTCATAACGGTTGTGTCATCTTTCAACCACAGTGAGTCAAATCAGTACTAAGTTGTAAAATCTCCTACCTTCTCTTGAGGTAAATAAAGTCCTGATGCGTTTGGAGACTCCATCTTGTCTTCTTAGCAAGTGATCAGGAAATACACGACGAAAAAAAAAAAGTTTTTCCGGTGCTCCTTCCAGTGACCTGATGACACATCAGGTCATTCCGGTGTGTATGTAATGTAAAATTAATCGTGCAGACTTTATTGTTAACTCTTTTGTTAACGACACAACCTGGAACAAAACTATTCAGTGAAAATGCTGAAGGCTATTTTTGGTACGAAGTGTACCAGCACATTTCCTGCACTCACTATTTATCTCATTTGGGACATGTCTTTCCAAACCCATGTGTTCCAGCAGCAGATTTCAACACAAAAGAATCTTGGAGAGAACATAAAGAGGAACAAACACTTCAAAGTGCAGCCGAAAATGTACAACAGTACGGAGGATTTAGTTTGGATTATATGCTGAAAGCCTACAAAATTGTATGAGCTTGCACATGAGCTTGCACATTTCCAGCATTTAGCAGACACCCTTATCCAGTGCGACATACATTTTATCTTATTTTATACAACTTAGCAACTAAGGGTTGCTCAGTGGCTCCATCAGTGTCAGCCTTGTGGAAGTGAGAATCGAACTCACAACCTTCCGATTCGTAGGCCAGCACCTCCTAGTGGTAAAAGTTGTACAAGCCCTACCTTATCATTTGGTAAGAAAAGGGCATATTTATGAACATCTATGCTATACATAAATACATAAACATGATAAATACATAAAAGAGAAAAAAGAACTCAAACTACTAAATAATACAGAGAATTTTCAATATATAAAGTGGAGAGAAATAGGGGATTATTTTAGATAAAGTCAGAAGAGTTGTGTCTTTAGAGCTCTGCAACTGTTATGGAGACACTCAGCACAGTAAGATCATTTCAGATCATATACAGATCGCAGAGAAGGACATGACAGGCGTCCTGAAGTGAAAGAAACATGTCCACGATAACATGTTGCAGTGAACTTCAAGGCCTGAAATATGACAGAATACGATTCCAACCACAAGACTGAAATAATGATTCATGTAATCTTACTCTTCCTTCTTACTAACATTACTTTGCATCACAGTTTAGAAGATCCATTTAAATATAAAGTTTCACTAAAATAGCAAAGACATACAAATTTACATGCTGTAAACATCCTGGCATTAATGATGCTGTGTCTGTTTCATTAAGAAGATTTATTCCCATTATTTCCATTGAAATCTGATCAAGTCTCCTAATAAATGTGATTAAATACAGAAGATTGAAAACTTCAATTCAATTCAGATTTATCTGTGTAGCACTTTCAACAGTGGACATTGTCTCAAAGCAGCTTTACAGAAGATAAGAAAAAAAAATACAAAAGGTTAATATTATACAAAGATTAATATAATACAAAAATTCAAGATTAGACTTATATTTAAATGGGTTTGTATTTATCAACAATGAACAAGTCTGAGGTGACTGAGGTGACTGTGGTGAGGATAAACTCCATTAGATAGAAGAGGAAGAAACCATGAGAGGAACCAGACTATAGTTTAGCTTAGTGTAGTTTAGTTTATTAATTTATAAAGCACATTTAAAAACAACAGCCGTTGCAGCCAAAGTGCTGTATAACAAGAACAGTGCAAAAGTAAAAACACAATCCAAAACAAACCAAAAAGAAAACACATAAAATTCTACACCTTCAAACAGAGTGCCAGATCGCCCTTAGTTTTAAAATGTGCACAAGGTACCGAGAGAAGGAATTGATTAGAAGACCGAAGAGATCTAGGGGCAGGGTACGGAGTGAGGAGGTCACAAACGTACTGGGGAGCACAACCATGTAAAGCTTTAAAAACATAAAGTAAAATCTTAAAATCAATACGGAACTTAACCGGGAGCCAGTGTAATGAGGCAAGTACTGGGGTAATATGCTCACGTTTTCTGGTTCCGGTCAGTAATCTCGCTGCCGCATTTTGTACCAGCTGTAAACAGTAGAGAGATGATTTAGGCAAGCCAAAATAAAGAGAGTTGCAGTAATCCAATCTCGAAGTTCTAAAAGCATGAAGTACAGTATAGTTTGAAGGCCCTTCATAGAAAGCATCTTCTTGATTTTAGCAATTGATCTTAACTGAAAAAAAGCTGCTTTTCACAACAGTGCTAATCTGTTTATCAAAGTACAACATAGGATCAAAAACAACACCAAGGTTTCTAATATGATCACGTACATTTGCAGACAAAGGGCAAAGCTGCTTTATAAGACCAGAAGACACAGTTGTTGGACCAAAAACTATTATTTCGGTTTTGTCATTATTTAACTGTAAAAAAGGGAACCTCATCCTCATCTGGGTGACACTGGAGGGTTTAAGGTTGTTGTCCTCAAAGACCACATGTACTTAGCATCTTCTCTTAGAATGTCTAAATACTTCATGAAGCAGAGTCCAACTGGAGCTGGTACATCTCTAGATTCCTCAGGATCCTCGCAGGGTCGGCCTGTTCTCAATGAAGGTCTGAAATCTTCATGACACGGAAAAATCAGAAGCAGCACATGGGTCACTGTTCACAATAACATTTTCACTGATTAAATTCCATTGCAAGAGTTGCAGCATCTCCTTTACAAAATAAACTTCTCTCAAAAATACAGTAAATATCAACCATCTTAAGCACCTGAATTACTTAATAATATAATTTTATCTTAGATGTACATTTTCTGTGTTATTGGGTCAGCTTAAAAAATAGATTTCTAAGCATTTATTTTTCAAAATAATAAAAAGGTACAACGGTAAAACGTTTGTATGTCGGTACTGAGAGCAATTTAATTCAAACTCATTTCAAATTTATTTATATGATGCTTTTAACATTGTCTCAAAGCAGCTTTACAGAACATAAGATGCATAGTATAAAACATTTACTATTATACAAAGATTAATATAATACAAAAAAAATCAAGATTGATATCAGACATATTTAATGTGTTACATAATTTAATGTGTGATAGAATCCAGATTTCAGGCAAAAGGTGAACACTGTCCCCTGCTTTGATTCTAAATCCTAGCAGCTAATTTGTAATAATTAACTTATAAAAGTGTAGCTGAACCTCCTGATATTTTTTAAAGACTTTTTAAATGTGGAAACATTTTGATGGTTTGATTGCATTGATTTTGTCGGCATCTTTGCTTTACAGGTTCTTTTTTTTATTTCTTAGCTAAATGAGACAGCTAAAAGAGCTGAATGATGCATCAGTACCATGTAGAGAAGATATGAAGGGAGTTGAACTAATCTAATCTGTATGGACCGACTGCCATGATATTTTCTGATGTTGTGAGCATGAACTCAGCAGTATCTAACAGAACTCATGTTCTTCTAGAATGAAATATAGACTCAGCTGTGTTCACTACATGGACTGTAAGAGCATCAGTGGTGATTGAGTGGTCCAGTTAAGAGGAATTATACAGAATGTATATCTGCAAGAAATCTGGATGAAGTAAATGATCTGCAATCGCAGTTCTCTTTTCGACCACAAGAGGATGCTCTTGCACTCTGCAAAGCAACAAAGTTTTGATGGTGGTGAAAAACAAAAAACACAGACAGACAACAGCAATGTTCTTTCCTGAAAACTAGAATCTATTATAAATCTTCAAAGTTGCATTCACTGCAATGAGAAATTGAGGGAGACAAAAAAAAAAGCTCTGTGGTCTGTTCCTGAGTCAGTATGCAGTCAGTGAAGTCTCCTATAACTCAGCTCATGGTGACAGTGAGCTATAACTAGTTTCGATCTAGGATCCACAAGCGCATTTGGACTGCAGAGATTTATTTGAGCAGTCATTTACTCACAGCTTCCACAAAGCATAATCTCATGGGTGCTCTCAAGATCTGCCTTCCAACAGATTCAATCCATTAGCCCTTGCTTCAATTAAAAGCTATTGATTTGTTAAAGAGGGTCTCTGATTGGCTTAGTCTGTATTTTAATCCACATCTCTGAGCATTTTGACTTCTGACAGCAATTTGACTGCACATTACAATAAACTGGGCCTTATATACTGTACATCTGTCCACTGCTAGTTATAAAAAACAAATGAAATGATTTGAATTAGATTTCTCAAAAAAAGATTTGTTTTAAAATAAAAAAAAAAATTGTATGAATATCACAAGGCATTGAAGATCATTAGCTGATTAAGAATCCATTTGGTTTGGACCCAGCATTTTTTTCTTTAAATTAAATTCATGATATCACAATAATTTTACCACAAAGAGGCCCCTGAAAGCCTTATACCAGATGCTCTCTCTTTTCTTCCACAGCACCCACATTGAGGTCCCAGCAGATGGGTATTGTTGCACTGGGGGAAGGCCGCTATTGAAAAGAGGTGATGGAGCTGAAAGTGTGTAATGAGGCAATTGTGTGACCCAAGCTCAATGTGGCACACTTTCTGCATTAAGCAGTTTATGGATCTTCCAGGCTTTGATCCTCCAAAAAAAGGGAACGAGGGGGTTGTGGTGTCTTTCAGAATCTCCCCAGGGTCAACATGCAGAGAGCGGGCGACAAGCTGGCGTGTCCTGAGGCAACATGGCTATTTGGATACACACGTGTGCCTCCACAGGCTGCCTGAAGCTGCTGCTTTTGTTGTAAATTTCATACATCACAGGGAATCATAATTCTGTGAAGTCTAGCCAACAATACAGTTTTGGATCAGATAAAGCTTGACATTGGATTTTACCAAAAAACTGTATTGTTAAAACATTTTGCCAGTGTGTGTGGGACAAAGATTGGTCATAAATGGTTTCTGTGAATTATAGGATTTATACGACCCATTTTGTCCTTGATAATCTGCTCCTTTAGCCTCATATGCTGGAGTGCTTCTTGTTCAATACTCGGTCATAATCCATTATTATACACTGCATATACAGTACTACTGGGTAACAGGCACAATGCCAGTCTATCACACCTATTTAAACAATACAGACAATTTAGAGATGACACTCAACTTGCAGCGCATGTTTTTCGACTGTGGGAACAAACCAGAGTACCTGGTGGAAATCCCTTAAGCACAGGGAGAACAGGCAAACTCCACAAACATGGCAGATACCTGAATCAAACATGGAAGTGTGAGGCTAACATGCTAACCACCAAGCCATCCTTCTCCCTCTCAGTCACACTCACTCTGATGCAAACCAATTACAAACCAAACCGATTAAGATCCGATTTTATTTAAGATTAGCTACATATTGTTACGTATATTCAAGTCAGATTATTAGCTCTCATTCGTAATCATCCCTTGCTTTGTAGTCTCTATGAAGTCCTCCTGACACTGGATCCCTAGGACATGGACCAATACCACCAGTCTACAAACTCTACACTGCAAATTCTGGCCTTTGGAAACTCTGTGAGTCTACTAGATTTTAGTGTACATTCATGACTTAGTTAAATGAACTCTTTTTTGGAAGATGTATCTTTTTCAGGAGGTAATTAAACTTTTGTGTAGTTAAAATTCTGACATGTGGAGTAAAATTTAACTCCAAACTATAGTTTATTTAAATAATAACCCTTTCATAGTCTTAGAAATGGTAAAATACTAAAATAGTTTCATGTGAAAATAATTACGATAAAGGACACAATTACATTTGGTAGACAACGTCATCCAGAGTGACTTGCACAGTTATACGACTGCCCAATTGAATGTTTAGGGCCTTGCTCAGGACCCCAGGAGAGAGACACATTAACCACTCAGCTACTACCTCCAAACATGAGCAGTATTCTCTGTAAATCCCTCACAGCATAAAGAATAGTTTAATACAGCAATATGGCACTTTTTCCTTCCTCACAACGAAGTCCAAGATAATGCATATAGACCATTAGCACCACGGAGAGTTGAATAAGGCTCTTCAACACCCAGTTCAGGGGGGCACGGTGGCTTAGTGGTTAGCACGATTGCCTGACACCTCCAGGGTTGGGGGTTCGATTCCCGCCTCCGCCTTGTGTGTGTGTGGTTTGCATGTTCTCCCCGTGCCTCGGGGGTTTCCTCCGGGTACTCCAGTTTTCTCCCCCGGTCCAAAGACATGCATGGTAGGTTGATTGGCATCTCTGGAAAATTGCCCGTAGTGTGTGACTATGTGAGTGAATGAGAGTGTGTGTGCCCTGTGATGGGATGGCACTCCATCCAGGGTGTATCCTGCCTTGATGCCCGATGACGCCTGAGTGCCCCGTGACCCGAGAAATTCAGATAAGAATGAATGAATGAACACCCAGTTCATGAACACCAAACCAGATTACCTGGTGTGTAACACTTACCCGTTTATGTCTAACTCCAGAATATTTAACTCTAGAAATTTTCTGTGTATTGGGAGAAAATATAGCAAGAAAATCACACAGTCTGCACAAGCTATTTGTGCTAATTTAAGGACTTCAGGAAAGAGAAGGTCTTTAGTTACCATTTGAAGACAGCTAGATGAATGACATCAAGGAGAAGTTTGCTTCACCACCTAGGTGTCAGAACAGAGAAGCGTCTTAATGTATGCCTTGATTGTACCCTTAGAGAAGGTGGGACCAGTCGAGGGGTTAGAGGGTCAGAGGAATTGTGATAAGTGCTTTGAGTCTTTGTAGGCAAGCATCAGTGTTTTAAATGTGATGCACCCAGCTACAGGAACACAGTGGAGGAAGCATAGCAATGGGGTGGAGTGGGAGAATGTTCAAATGTTGAGTTTCAAACAAAATTGAAGAATCTAGGGGTAATTTTCGATGCCAATTTAACGTTTGAGCCACATATCCAAAATACGGTTAAAACTGCATTCTTCCATCTCAGAAATATTGCCAGATTGCATCCAATGCTCTCATTTTCTGTTGCACTCTCTTGTGTTTTCCCGTATTGATTACTGCAAGCCGTATGCTAATTTGCTTTAGTCCAATAATGTTAGATTTGGTAAACATGATTAGACAAACGTTTGCAGTTCATGATAACATTTAAATTTTATTGCACCAGAACTTGAAAAAACTCTCCAAATTAAACTGATCGAGATGGAGAAAGATGGCACACAATGGCAAATAAAACGTCCTCACATCCCAAACTCAAAGTACAGTGAGCAGCTAGGGGCCGACTGAGAAGGCTTCAAAGAAAAAGGTAACTGACTTGGTTCTCTCTCTCTCTCTCTTGTTTCTTAATGTATAGGCATGTGTGTAGATTTGTAATTGTGTCATCTATGATGATTTTATGTGCTTTGTTGACAAGATGTATATGCAAGGTGGTGTAAAATAAGTTAATAAGAGTTGGGCTAATCAGTTTGTTTCTCTCTCTCAAGGTTGACAATAAAAAGGGAGGGGCTTCCAAATACAAGCACCAGGACATGACAGACTTTCAAAGAATAAGGTACACTACCAGTCTCCATCCTGTGTGTGTTACATTACAATACATTCATGATGAGTAAGATTTTTATGGGGGATAAGGGAATCTTATTTGTATAGTGTTTTTTATAAGACACAAGTCCTGATGAAACCTATAGTATAATAATAATAATAATAATAATAATAATAATAATAATAATAATAATAATAATAATAATAATAATAATAATAATAATGTCTTATTATTTTGTCTTCTCTAGATGCTACGTTGAAGAAGTGGCCGGCAGCCAGCCGAGGGCAGATAGGCACATCTATTAATTCGAAGCTCACGGAGCTGAGAAGAGCAAAAAGATAAAAAAAAAATGTTTCTGTTCAGTTTTTTGTCTTATTTTTGTTCTTGTACTATTTTATTGTTCTTGTAAATACATAATGTACAGTACATTTTTATATTTTGGACTTTTATTTATGGCGCCTAGCAGGTTTTTTTTTCTTATTTTTGTTCTTGTACTATATTTTTTGTTTTGTACTATTTGATTGATCTGAAGTAAATAAATAATGTACATTTCTACATTTTGGACTTTTATTTATGTTGCCTAGCAGCTATGGATTTTAATTTTACTATTATATAGGTGAACATATAGGTGCATAATATACGTGCATACATGTACCTATATAGGTACATGTATGCGCGCATATATGTACATATAATATAGGAAAACGGCCAATTTTATATATGTCACATATATCAAAAACCTATATCAAAACCTATATTGATATATATAGATACATATATGTTTATATAGGTTCTTTCCATGTGGGATATGCCTTGTTGGCTGGTATGTATAAAGCTACCTTAAACAAATTACAGGTATTGCAAAATTCAGCAGCTAGAATACTTACTAGAACAAAGTTAAAGATCACATTACTCCCGTTTTGGAGTCCTCGAACTGGCTCCCCGTTAGGGTTGATTTTAAGATTCTGATACTTACCTAAAAGCTCTAAGCTTACACAGGTTAGCTCCTCAATATTTCGCAGATCTTTTAATTCCTTATATTCCATCTCGCGACCTTCTTTCTTCTGAAACTGGTCTTTTAACTGTTCCTTTAACTCGTTTAAAATCGATGGGTGATAGGGCTTTCTCTTCACTAGCTCCAAAACTGTGGAATTCTTTACTAATCGAGATAAGGCAAGCAACATCTCTTGGCACTTTTAAATCTCAACTCAAAACCAATTTTTTAGGGTAGCTTTTAATTTGACTAACTGAGATTTTACATAGTGCTTATTTTATAGTCTATTTTTTGTTGCTTTAATTTTAATCTTTATATTATGGGTGTATTCTTTGTTGTTTTTATTGTGCTTTTGTAAAGCACTTTGAGATGTTCTTTTAAAGGCGCTATAGAAAATAAAGGTTATTATTATTATTATTATTATTAACTTGGGAATTTTGAAAACAAGTCACAGAGCTGCATTCTGGATAGGGCACAAGTAGTTCAGTCAGAAAATGGCAAGGGACTGAACAAGCACCTGAGTGGCCTGTGTGGATACAAATGGACGAATCCTTTTGTTGTAATCTAGATAGCTTCCAGAGATGCTGACATCTGAGCAGAAACATGAGAGTCTGAGGGAGGGAAGGAGATGATGTTGAGGAGGTAAGTATCAGCCACTAGCGGTATATGACCTCACCGAGTCACTGAGTAGGAAGCAAACCATTGTCATGCTGTACCATGAATTTCAAGACTCATGAGTATAGACATGTGGTTTATTGAGTCAGATGCTGCTGAAAGGTGGAGGACGATGAAGACTGATAATTGACTGATCTAGCAGCATTGAGCTTCTCAGTTATGGTCAAAATAGCAGTCACTGTGGAATGTGGAAAGTCCGTAATAAACTCAGAAATTCTGCTGAACTACAGTATTAGTTCCTCTCTTGGTTGCACAATTCCACTCGACTACAAGCTGTTGTAGAATGGACATTATTTACATTGACATTATTTCCTGTCCAGAGTCACCGAATGAGGATTAGGTTCACTTCTGATCCTGGTTCCTACCTCATATCATCTCAGGGAGTTTTTCTTTGCCACCATCACCTAAGGCTTGTTCATTAAGGACTGAGATATATAGTAATTTCATTTTAAACATATTTTTTTTCTTTTCTTCTGTAAAGCTGCTATGAGACAATGTCAATTGTTTAAAGCACAAAACAAATCAACTGAATTGAAATGAATGTGCTGCTTTGAAGATTAGGATCTTGGCGATTGTTCTGTAAGAGATAAATGGTAGACAACCTGTATCTGAAAAAAATAAAATAGAGAAATGATTTCAGTTGGTAGTTGCTGATATCTGAAGGATCCAGAATAGGTTTCTTCAATATGAGAATAACCCTTACTCTGTTCAACACAGTTAGTATGTGACCAGATGCTATGGAGTCATCAATGGTAGTAGTGATGAAGGGGAGAAGGTAGTGAGATCATCTGGAGCATCATGGATGGCATTAGATCCAGTAGGCATGTTATATGATTGCAGGACAATATGACTTGCAGGAACTTTTCTGTTTCTGAAAGTAGAAGTATATGACAGTGAGAGAGAAAGGCGATCCCAAGTGTGCAGTGTAGGAGTTGGGGTAGGAGTGAAGGTCTGGCAGAAATGATATACAGTAAATCTTTTAGACTGAATGAATATTGTACAGTACATGAAGTAAAAGTACCATTTCTCTCCCCTTCGTTTTTATATCTTATCCAACATTTTAGCAGGTATTGTAAATGTACTCAAGTAAATCTGCCTTTTTAGCAGATTAAAACCTGGATATGCAAGTTGTGGTAGTTGTAGAGCTGTGTGGTCACGAGGAGCATGAGGAGCTTCTTCACTCAGTCCATCAGACACCTCGATACAAACATGTCCACCTTAAAGATCCTTTAGGACTCCATAAAGACTGTTTTACTGTCACTACATATCCAGTTATAACACAACTGTACATTTTCTACATCACTCTTTACCCATTTTACAGGTACATGTAACTAAATCTAAATCCAAATGCTGAGGCATTTCTGGGGTTTCAGCATACACAAACCGTGCTCATGCTAACTTCGATGCAAAGTATTATCTCTCAGTAGTGTACCAAGCCATTCTTTCATTATAATTGTGTTCACTTTCATGTGTACAGACTCTGTTTGTTATTACTGATCTACATGTTTTCTTTGCCTTGCGATTTTCTGGATTTGTTTGCTCCACAGATTGTTTTAATGTGATTTTTGGACTTTTGCATGTTGCTTGTTTCCCCATTGGATTACGTTTTGGATTTGCTTGTACTTATGCTATTAAACTCTGCATATGGAATCCAGACATCCAGTCTGTCTCTGTCTTTTTGTTACACATAATTGTAAGTCAATATTCTGTTTCTTTTGAATGAATCGTTATTATTTCCTATTAAATTTTTATGTTTTTATTTAGTTTAGTTATTTATATGTACAGTTGAGGCAAGAGTAGCCTGGGTTTTCATTTTACTGCAGGTTTTATACTGTATAAATTTGTATGTGACAAATAAATTCTTAAATATTATAAATCTAGACGTTCAACTTTAAATTTGTTAAATTATCCAAATTGAACATTATCTCTTTCACAGCAGATCTCTATAAAACATAACACTGAGGTCTTCACTTTCTGCAGAAACTTTATCTTGGAGTTTTTCTTTTCTGCCAAGCCTGCAACTCCCATGATCCTTAGCCCACACATGGCATCTGTTCAAGCATCTATCCCAATGTTCATAGTCACCTGATTATTCACTGAATTCACACTCATTTCTTTAAATCCAAACATGAAGCCAACATTTTTTAATTCTGCTCCTGTTTTGTTGTTTTCAGCTTCTAAAATGTCGTTGTTAACTTCAGTCACTAAAAGTCTGATGCATATCCCAATAAAGGGGAAAAGCCATGTCATAATTCATTTATTTATACTGACTGAAAATGTCCCATGAGTGGAAAACAATCCAGGCGTGTGTGTGTGTGTGTGTGTGTGTGTGTGTGTTTCTCATAATATGGATTCTAATGAGTCCAATCTTTCATCTGTCTGTTTTAATTAATCATTTGAACTTAACCTGCTTTCTGTCTGTTGAGTTAGTTTGTTGATTAGTTTAAAAAAACGTTTAATGATCACCTTGCCATGTGTCTTCCTCATGTTTCTGAGAATTGCCTAGACCTTAGGTTTGTCTGCCTTATTTACAAAAACTATTCCTCCTGTCGGTCCTCTTCATGGCAGAATTCATTTTGTCAACAGAATGTGGAAAAAATGAAGCATAAACAAAGAGCATATACCAGGATGTTAGTTTCACCAACATGACCTGTTTTGCACCAGTGGAGGAGGTTATGCTGTGAAACCATCTGCTATCTGCTGTTATATTGTACTAACGGCATGATGACACTGATTCTGAAGTACGAATAAACACATTGATGTTTTTAGATTTATGGAATTAATCTAATTTCCCAAATAACATTTCATTTAAAGAAATTATTTACTTCTTTTCCAGCACTTTTTTTCCAGCACTTCAGGTTACAAACAAGCCAAAAGCCATAGCATTCCTTAGAAACTAAACAAATCTCCTAATACTTGAGAAATTAAATGAATTCAAAAGTATTTATTTATTTTTTTAAAGAAGATTTGGAGTCAAGAAAATATTTTCCTTCTGGGAAACAAGAGAAAATGTAGCCACATAGTTTTACATGTATATTTAATTCAATTTAATTTATTTGTATAGCGCTTTTAACAATTGACTGTCTCAAAGCAGCATAGAAACAGAATAAAAATTGTAAAGTTTACAATTAAGTTACAATTTGTCTTTATATAGATCACAAGTCTCTGTATATAAATCACAATCCATGTATAATTTGGTTTAGAGACTCATATCGAAGTTTATAAGACTTTGTGATATAAGTTAACAAAATTTCAAGCCCCCTCCTATATTCACGTGTCCCTTTAAGGTTTATTTATATCTGCATTTAAAGAGGTTACCATTGAAAGTAAACAACACAATAGAATGTTTGTTTTTTTTTATTCATGTCCTTTTCTGACCTTTTGGAAACCCACACAGTTCACAAGCATCGTGAGCCGGCGCAGATATCATGAACATTGGTTCAACTCTCTGATGTATTCAGGATTTCCGTTTTGTGTTGGAGTTTCCTGTGTGTGTGTGTGTGTGTGTGTGTGTGTGTGTGTAAGTGACCTCTTCTTCTAGTAAGAATGCAGGCATGAGGCATTAGCTCACAAACTTAGCTGAGGGGGTCAACAACAGGGTGTGGAACGCATACGGTTTCCTGTAGCACATATTGAGGTCTTTCTCGTGAAGCACCGGCGCTAAATGAGTAGGAGGATGTTTGTGGATCAGGCCGACAGTCTGTGAGGGATGAGAAAAGCAGATCACGATTTCGACTAATGCTTGTTCAGTGGTTTAAATGAGCTGTTTGGAAGACATCAAGAGAGTTATGCTAACAGGTCGAGATGAACCAGTGAGGCACAGAGAGCACTCAGTGTACAGCTCACTTATATAAGACTATGATATACACACACACATAAACACACATAAACACACACACACACACACACACACACACACACACACACACACACACACACACACACACACACACGTACGTGGAAATAAGTTACTATTTTCTTTAACACTCATCCTACACAGGGTCATTGGGAGCCTGAAGTCTATCCGCATGGGGGGGATAGGGGGGACTCAGGGTACAAGGAGACCCTTGACTTGTGGGCAGAGACAGGGGCCAATCATGCACAAAAGACAATTTAGGAATGTACAGTAGGAGTAACAGTTAGCAGTCATCCTGGACAGCATGAGTACTGTGACTGCTCGACTGTTCCCATCACCTCTCAGGCAAACAGACTCTTCTCTGTTCTGACACCGAGGTGGTGGAACGGAGTGGTCTTCAAACGATGATTGAAGATCTCATCTTCGCAAAGCACTTACATTAGCACTTATTTTCCGTGTGTTTTATGTGTATATTTGGAAAAAAATAACAAAAAAAAAACCCTGAACAAGGTTTTAGTTAATGTTATCCTAAGACTGTAACCTAGTAAACCAGTGACATTAAAGCACAATGGAACCTCAAAAGGGCATTTGTTAAATGGAGTAAATGTAAATGAGACTGTCTCAATCAGCCTACAACACACACAGGGGAGGAAACCTGAATACCCAAAGGAAACCTGGGGATAACAGGTAAACTCCACACACACAGGTCAGAGAGAGGAATCAAACCCACAACCTCAAAGATACAACGCAAACATGCTCAACACTAAGCCACTGTGTCCTCCTTAAATGTCTGTATGTATCAGTTATTAAACTTACAGATTACAGAGTTTTCACAGGTTGTCACTGCTAAAACATTTTGGAACAAATTCATTCACTGCTCTCACTCACTGACTCACTTTCCGTATCTGCGTTGTCCGGCTCAGCGTCACGGTGGATCCAGAACCTTTCCCAGGAACATTTCCAAGAGTATGATGCCTGGATGAGACACCATGCAAACACAAACATTCACGTGCGCTTCACATCTAGGAGTTAACATATAATCTTCTCGCATGTTTTTGAAAGGTGGAAAGAAACCAGAGAACCCAGAAGTATACCATTTGGCTAAAGAGAGAACATGTAAAGTCTCACAGTTAAAGTCGGAGAGTTTGTAATCGTGTTCTTGGACAGTCTAACATGAGAGTAACAAAAAACAACAAATTGTGATTATATGAGTTGATAAATCTGATCACGGATCTGCAGTTACAGTGATAATACTTCATAAACAGACGTTATGATGGACGGTGAGAGGAGCATTGACACTCTTAGCACTAGTGTTGCAGGAGTACATGGAAGCTGAAACACGAATATATTGTTCGATTAGATTTTAACATGTAACAATTGAATTAAACTGTTTTTACTGCTGCGTGCCAGATCTAAATAAGGAAAGTCATAAGGGAAAAAAAGAGAAAATATTTTTGGATGCCACCTGCTTTCTAGAAATGAACATGTCAGTGAAAGAGAAAGGAAAGAGATATGAAACCTGGTGTGGGTCAAAGGAGCAATGCAACGTTAGACTCTCTGTCCCTCTCACTCACTTATTCACACACACACACACACACACACACACACACACACACACACACACACACACACACACACACACACACACACACACACACACACACACACACACACGCTATTTCCAAACACCACCAGCTGACTCATTTCTCATTCTCTATCTTTTAACACCATCAGACGAGGCCCTGAACTGTCTACCATACAGCAGAAAGTGACCCTACTATACATTTAGTGGCCCTGTAATGATGAAGAGAACTTTCTGAGCTCTGGTCTGTTCACTACTCAGCAATGTATTACTAGTAGTTTCAGTCTCTCACTACAACGGCCAGGGTTTGATTCCCCACTGAAGCGACGAAGGGTTAAATCTCAGAGCTGGAACCAAAACCCAGATAAAATGGGAGGATTCCATCAGGGCCAAAATCTGTGCCTAAATCAAATATGTGGATCAGATTATCCTCTGTGGCAACCCCGAACAGGGAGGAACTGAAGACAACAACATTAGTAGTAGTTTCAGTAGTAGCAATTGTAGTGTTTCACCATCACAGAGTGAATAGTTCACAACAGTAAAAAATATAGTATAAGACTTACATTAACTCTGATAATATCAAGGAAAAAATACGATAGCAGTCCAAGCCCCGTCTCATACTGTATGTTTGTTTTCGTCCATGGACTGTTGTTGGACTGCACAATTGCAACATATACTTAAAGGTACATAAATGTTATGATTGTTGTTAGAAAAAGAAACATTATTAGCCACAAAGGTTACATGGATACGTAGACGCACAGGCTTCACTGATATCCATGGAAGTGTGTTTTGTGCAGAACAAAAGTTCTCAGTGTTTATTGGACAGTGTGCTCATGGTATTTCCTGCATCTTCATGCATAGTTTCCCTTTATGGTCACAGGTAGACTTCTGAAAAAGGCATTAGCACTAAAACGATCATGAACATGAATGACATCTCCAACTTAAACATGCTAACACCAGTCAGAATTACTTAGAACCTGTGGTAGTGATCTAATCTGTAACGACTATAAATACTCTTTGTTTGTGAAATACTGTACTGTATGTCCATCACTCGCTGTTCATGGTCTTAACGAAAATATTTGGGTTAAATAAATAAAGCTTAATAAAGCTAAATCTAAAATCTAGAATCCTTAAAAAGGAAGTTAAAAGGTAATGAAAAGTAAATGCATTGTGATCTCTGGGCAGTGAAGTGAATAATCAGAGTGCACCAATGCTTTTAGTGACCTTAGACCTGGAATGAAAGACCGAAGCTCCTGCCATACAAGCAATCAGTTTAATCGTCAGTGCAGTCCAGCTTACACGGCTGATGTCAGAAAGGTAATATACAACCATCTGCCAAAAAACAAACCAGAACTCCAAAGCATCCAAATATCAGTTTTATAATTACATCTTATGAATGTCATAAATACATAATGCCTAATGTCACATTAGTGTTTTCTGCCCATGATTAAGTCTTGAAAAATAGAATAAAAAGCTGAGCTACACCAAGAAACATTATTAGATTAAACCGGTTATCCGTGCAGTGAGACAAAAATTCTATCAATAAAATGGATTTTAAGTGACAGCATTTTAAGTAGCTCAGTAGCGGAAAGGAACCTCTGAATCTATAGAAGTCTTACAAAGAACTGAAGCATTTGCAGTATTTTTTGTGCTATTGTTGGCAGTCATTTCTCATGATGTCTCTTCTCTACTGTAAATTATTCTTCACTTGTTCCAGCTGTGTTGGAAAAGTGGATCATTTAAATTCACTACAAACACAGTGGCCTACAAACATGCTTGTACTTCTGTGTTCACCTTTACCTTCCTGCTGGTCATCTGGGATGTGGTAGCTTAGTGGTAAGGTGTTGGTGTTGGTCTACCCATCGGATGGTTGTTTGTTTAAATCCCAGGTCCACCAAGCTGCCACTGCTGAGCCCCTGAACACAGCCCTTTACTCTCATTTGTATAAAATGAAATACAAATGTAAGTCACTCTGGATAAAGGTGTCTGCCAAGAGCTGTAAATGATCGCACACACCTTCCTTTAATCACACCACAAATCACATTCACTCTTAAAAGGACTTTCATTTAGTCCACTGTGTCGGACGCACCACTTTACTTTTCTCCTGCGTTCCTGTAGTTTGTCTCATCTTTGTTGCTAATGAGACCCACTACAGTCGTGTCATCCGCAAACTTGATAAAGAGGTTGGAGTTGTGTGATGGTGTGCAGTCATGGGTCAGCAGGGTGAAGAGAAGGGGGCTCAGCACACATCCTTGGGGGCCCTAGTGTTCGGTGTGATGGTGCTGGATGTGTTTCTGCCGACCCGTACTGCCTGAGGTCTTCCAGTCAGAAAGTCCAATAGCCAGTTGCACAGTGAAGTGCTGAGCCCTAGCTGGAGCAGTTTATTACTGAGCTGTTGAGGGATGTTGAATGCTGAACTAAAGTCTATGAACAGCATTCTAACGTACGAGTCCTTTTTGTCTATTAAAAGCACCTTACCTGCATTTGCATCTTTGCAGACTTTTCATTCTGATATGTTTAGGATAAATACTGTAGCATTTTGCTCTCATAATGCAAGATTTATATAATTCATTGTTTACAGGCTTCTGCCTTGTGTGTCTTTTTAAACGTTGCCCATACATTGCCCATACAGATCTGCCGAGGTTTATAAATCCTTTTGTGATCTATTGTGTTTTTTCAGGGTGAAGCAGCTCGAGCAAGATTTAGGTGAGATGCTTGAGAACAATTAAAGAATTAAAACTGCTTTGTAACCTGAAGTATACAAATCATAATGCTAATGAGATAGGATTGCTTTGCCTGACATGTGCATTTGTTCACTTTTATTCCTTCAGAGCCATCAGACACCATGCTAGAGTTCATTTAAGGGGGGGGGGGGGGCGAACAAAAAGTGAACACACTTGCCACACTAGGAGTTGCCTTCCCTACTCCTTTAGTAATGTAATACCATATATTTTTTACACGTACATGCAAACACTGAGCCGGTTCATTTAGAGCTACAGCAGCTGTGTGAAGAACTCGATGTGAAGAACAGATCAAACATTTGTCTTCGATATAATTACATGTTGATCCAGTGCCCCAAAATGTAACGTGACACGACAGTCAGACATATTTAAATACAACCTCACCACAGAAATCCGATTTAGAAACTTTGCCACATGTACATCGCATCTCCTACAGACATGCGTTATATCAAATACACATAGTGTACGCTTCAACAGGACAATGCAAGAACTTAAACTTCACAGTGTAAACGATAAACACTGCTACAACAGGATGTGTATTCGGTTCCTGAATTTCAATTAGATCTCAAATTATCAAAGAAATAAACAAACTAAACAACTGCTGTAACTTGAAAAGTTTGGCTCTTCAGTGAAAAGCAGTTTAGTTTGATTATTAGTGATAAAAAAGTCTTCAAAATAGTCCCAGACACTATGTCCCCTCATTATTTTGAACATTCCCAACTAAAATGGCGACACCATGCTGTATATGGATATGTGCCTGGTACCTGTTGTAAAATAGTGTGTTGGATCATTGATGCTTTGAGGCTGCACAGCTGGTGGTTTAGGCCTCTTGCAAAGACAGGTGGCAGCATGTGTTCTGCTAAATGCCAGGATTTTTCAGTCCTAAGCTAAAGATTAAGACATGGTCATAGAAAGATTGTTCAAAAGGATAATGACCCCAAACATACATCCAACCCAAAACAGAAATGTTGCGGAATGCAAAATTACTGTTTTACATCTCAGTCTCCTCGGCTCTGTGGAAAACCTGCTTCTGTTGCATCCTGGACTGAAGAGGAAGTGCACAAATATAATATAAAATAATAAATGGAGCATCAAATGCTCTGTTCAGAGCTGGTTTCCAGGATCCTCTACATGTTTAACCAACACTGTTACAGGAAAACACTCCCTAGTCTTAATTAGTTTTTTAGTTTTAGTTAAAGTGTGATTGTATTAAAGGACGGGCACACACACACACACGCAAGCACACACACACACGCAAGCACACGCGCACGCGCACACGCACACACACACACACACACACACACACACACACACACACACACACACACACACACACACACACACACACACACACACACACACACACACACTTCAGACAATTTAGAGATGCCACTCTTTTAGAGTGCATGTCTTTGCACCCCAAAGGCACAGGGAGAGCTTGCAAACCCTACACACACTGTGGGCAATCAATCTCTTAACCTTGGAAGTGTGAGGCAAATGTTTAATGTTATGTTCCTAGGTATACAATATATCCATCATCCTGATTTTCAAATGTTTATTTGGAGAGTGCATATTAAATTTATAAATAGCTGAGTAAGCTGTAACATGTTGAACTAAATCAAACCTGTGTGTGTGTGTGTGTGTGTGTGTGTGTGTGTGTGTGTGTGTGTGTGTGTGTGTGTGTGTGTGTGTGTGTGTATGTGTGTGTGTGTGTGAGAGAGAGAGAAAGAGAGAGAGAGAGAGAGAGAGAGAGAGAGAGAGAGATATTGAAGCTTTCATTATAATTAGTTACAATTGATTGTTTTTGTGTCAGACATTTCGGAATTATATTCAAAACAACAGTAATCACACACTGCACGTCATCATAAGAATTACGTGACTGCATCCCATCACTGCCACACGGTTTTAATCAAACTCATATATGCACCACACCACCGTCAGCCAGAACCCTAACTCAGAAGAATTAACACTGACTTTATCTAAAAGGCCAAATCAGCAAAACCACGCCGCTGTTTTTTTCAAAGTAGATGATGGTTGCACTTTTGCAATCAAAACGAAGAGTGTGTGTGTGTGTGTGTGTGTGTGTGTATGTGTGTGTGTGTGTGTGTGTGTGTGTGTGTGTGTGTGTGTGTGTGTGTGAGAGAGAGAGAGAGAGAGAGAGAGAGAGAGAGAGAGAGAGAGAGAGAGAGAGAGAGAGAGAGAGAGAGAGAGAGAGACGTTGTAGAGGTCTGAGACGTTGAGAGAGAGATGTTGTACATCTACATTTTGGTCATCTACCTTTAGGTATAACAGGCATGTGGAGGTATTTTGCTGGTATGCTTTAGGTTTGACTGCAGAGTATCAGCCCCAGACTTTGAATGTCTTGCGGAGCATCATTAAATCCATTATTAAAAATAAAAAGAATATATCACAATCATGACTCAGCTCAGATCTAAGGAACAGGACAGCCACAGCTTGGACACTCCACACAGCTGAGCTATATAGAAGAAGCATGGACAAAAAGGTCTTCTGCTATATGACGAGACCAAAACTGAAGATTATGGCCTTTGGGTGAAAACTTACTGCTCACTCTTAGGTAGAAACCTATCCCCACAGTGAAGCATGGTGGTGGGAGCAGCTGCAGGTCGAGTTTCCCTTGTCCTCAGGATGGTTCTCTGACTAAATGCCCTGTCTTTTGTTGGACTACCTCCTTTAGGCAGGGTTGTAGTTGTCCCATATTGTTTTAATACTGGATTTAATGGTGTTTAAACCCTGATTGATGCTCTGATTTGATAAATCCTTTGACATCATGATGCTGTTTGCTATGTTGCTATTGTGTGTTTCCTAACAATTTCTGATGCCTTTTCACACAGTTACAGGAGTTTCACACCTGTGGATTGAATATGCCAACATCTTTTATATTTTTTATTTGTGTATTCTTGGGTACACAATTCAGTATTATGGGTAATTTAGTGTAGTTTTATGGGTAGTGCAGTATTATGGGTAGTTTAGTGTTGTTTTTGACAGTTTAATCCCAAGCAAAGCCGTAATATGATAAAATGTAGGGAAAAAACACTTATGCCAGGCCTTGTACATTTTCTCTTCCCAATTAATATCTACGTTTTGAATACCACAACAAATATGTGTTATTTTGATTTCCTGAGCATATCATCAGTGTGATTAAAGGATCACTTGCTAAATCTTATAGCTTTCCTGCATGTCAGTAGGTCTGCTTTGCCCTGATTCAGCTGTTACTTGTGCATGTGTTCCTTCTCTTTCTCTTATTGGGACAGATACCCTTTGTCATTTGCCTCATGGGTAATTTCGGGTGGCTGTTTCCCCGAAGCCACATGATACAATGATACTTTGCAATTTTATCTGACTTCATAGTTCACACACTAGACAAGCAAATGTAGGAGTGTATCAATGTCACTAGCCAAAGAGTTAGCAACAACAAGTTAGCATGGTGGAGATTAGACTGTGATGTAGGAAATGTACATACTATCTTAGGCTAAAACTTACACCTTAGTAAGGGTCCCTGCTGAGTTTAATTAATACCATTAGGGTCTTTGTGAAATCATTGATATGTGAAAGCAAAGGAAAGAGAATTGTATTTTATGAGAGACTTCATGCAGTAGTTAAATCAGGTTGCCAAGGTTTTTTTTATTACTGTTTAGCAATGGAGGAAAATACACAATAAAAGTATTATTAAGTAAAAGTAAAAGTCAAAATCTTATAGCTGCTACTTATAAATGCAATATTATTAATATTATATAAAAGTCAACTTTTAAGTGAAATAAAAATATCATGTTTGTTAATGAATGAATCAGTAATAAATGATCATAGATAACCAAAAGTTACCATTAGCTAGAATGCTTAGCAACAGGAATCAATGTTAGTCTAACCTGCATTAGCAAAGATAACGTGCTACCTTCAATACAGCCGACAACATATTAAACTTTTTGTTCAAATTAAATGGAGATCATACATGGAAGACAACATTTCTGCTCATTTTAGTCATGAGTCATTGGTTTCTACAGTATTTTGGAGGTTCAGACACCACACTATTGAACAGAGACTTGTCTCCAGTCTGATGCACATGGATAGCTGGAGCTTTTACTATGCTGCATAGTATGAGAAGGTCAATGCAAGTGACAAATTTTTCTGGAAGAGTTTTTTATGCTTTAATACTTAATTCTACTGAGGTTTAAATGCTCAGTTTAGATGGGAGAACATTGACATCTGATTGAGTAAAATTGAAGGTAAAAATAAATAAAAAGTAAAGTGTAAAAAACGTAAAGATTTTTTTTCACTGCAATGTAATTAAGCAAATGTAATTAAGTCTTGTACTAGATACAAGTGATCACTCCATACTATAGTGCTAAAGAGTGCTGCATTGTCTAATCCATTCTAAATCACAAAGGGTGTGTGCTGGAGTGAATGGCTGGATATTAACCCTTCTTTCTATCTCCATCAATCACTCATTTCCTGCACTTGGGTTCCGCAGTATCTGCCAAAACCTCCTGCACAGTCCTCCGGATTTCAGGAAGTTACATTAGCCTCAATCAGCACAGGCAGATGTATTGTTCAGATATTCTCAGGTGTCTCACACTGATAGCTGCAATTCTAGTCTGCCATTATAATACTTATGGGATTAGTGAGCAAGGAGGTTCACCTGCCCTTCCTGTGACGAGGCACATATAACAGAAGGTACACACACACACACACACACACACACACACACACACACACACACACACACACACACACACACACACACACACACACACACACACAATAAAAGATAAGATATATGGTTCATCTGACAGTGTTTATACACTATACATACACTATATAGTAAATACACTATACTGTATATCCATTTCCTCTTTAAGCACTTCACTGCAAGCAATAAATTTACATTATATTGTTTTCCTAGCATTACTAACCCATCTCTAACAGGGTTTTAGCCTGATGCTATTTTTAGAACCTTGCTAATTTGGTTGTTTTTTGACAGAGACCTCACAGACGTCTGCAGGTCCCTCTGCATAAGGGAGAAGTGGTCTAAATGTAAAAAGGAAATATTTATTTATATAAATATTTAATATTTATTGTAACTGTGAATTCATGGAAATGAAAAACAGTGAAAAGTAAACAGCTGAACGGAATAACAGCTGCACCATTAAGCAACAGCTTATGAGTTCAGAATTTCTTCTTTCAAATTCTATGTCATACTATATGCATACTGTACATACAATATAATACACAAATCAGTTAGGAGAAACAATGGGGTTTGTGAAAGATCTGGTATAGATAAATAAAACAGATGGTAGAATGGTGGAACAGTGGCTAACATGTAGGTCTCTCGGGGACTGTCTCAATCTTGTGTCTGTGTTTAGTTTCACTTGTTCTGCTTGTATTCACATACGTCCTCCCAAACCATGCCTGTAGGTGTGATGGCTTCTCTAAATTCTGTATGTTGTCTTGTATCTCATTCAGGGTTTTCCTGCCTTATGCCCAGTGTTCCCAGAATAGACTCCAAGTCCACTGAAGTGCTACCCAAGATAAAGCAGGTACTGAAGATAAATGATAGAAGAGCTGGAAGGGACAGTATCAATACCATTTATGACCTTCCTCATGGTGAATTCCAGGCACTTTAGACAGTCTGAAGGCTAGCCAAGGTCCCAATCTCCCAAAAAAATCATATTTACCTGATGCTCCTGCACATACATTTAAGGTAGGTTATACCTGTTGTCATCAATCTGCTTCACGCACGTATAGAAGTACAGTTCAGTCTTCCTACACATACCCATTTAAGGAATCTGTAAAGCAGTGCCTAAAAGCATTAGGTACAAGTCTACAACATGGGAAGTGAAATCTTTTGGATATCCAAGTGGGACTTTCCAGAACAGCAGAAGGTGAGTCAGAAGTGAGGAAAGCTCCAAGTAGAGCATCAGGATGAATCGGGCCGGTCCGGAGGGTGAGAACAGCAACCGCAGGAGAAGCGTGAGAGAGAAGAAGAAGAGTGTGCCTGGATAGCTGGACTGAGAGAAAATGGTACAAATTGTTCACACTCAAACAAAAAAATTTGCTCAGGATATCCACAGGACTGTACATTATCTATCATGTTTGGGTGTAGTAATCCAAAAAAAATGCATGATCCATTATCATGACATCCATCTACATTCATAATTATGAGATCATATGGCCATGTAAGTATTTCAATTCTTTCTCCTGGTACAGAAAATCAATAACTGTGCATAACCTTGAGGAAAAAAAGAGTCTGTTCTTTTCATTAAAAACCAAAAACAAAAAAACAAATGAAATCTGCTCGAAATAGCTTGTTTCTATTTTAGGAAGCTTTGCTGCAGACCACTTAGCAGCCTGTTCAAATCAAGATCATCTTGACTGAGGTTAATGATTTGAGCAATCAGAGGTAGACCTCCTCATCACCATGTCAGAAAAAGTGACTCAAGGACAACATATGTTTAGTTCTACTCGCTTTTAATTATGTCTGAGATCATAGATTTCTCTCCCCCTGCTTTCTCCCAGTGCTGAAGCACTCCAACATATTGTGTCTGGAGCTCAGCCAAGGACTCTGAGTATCTGTACAGTATGTCACATACATCAGACTGTAGGGAGGAACGTAAAGGATTGTGTGGCCGATATGTGGACATCTTCCAGAGTACAGAGGCTGCAGTTTAGGGCAGGTGTTTTAAATGGAATCTTAATAAATGTGGCATGTTTCAGCATAATGGATACTGCAGATGCAGACACAACACCAGCATGAAGAGCCAGAGCTTTAAACACAGAAATGTTCAATGCACTTTATGTTTCTGGACTTTGTCAGTACAGTTTGGTCAACTCCCAAGAAATGTCAGTTTCTGTGATTTTCACTCAATGGAAAAACCTCATGAGCAATGCAGCACATACAGCACATGCAGCACTGTATATTTTCCAGAGTACAATGTAATACAACTTCCAAGCTAACGTTTTTGCCAAGTGTTAACAGAACAAATTGTATCATCAGTCTAATGAATATAATAATATCTAATAAATGCATGAATCAAATAGATTTTATCATATCCACTGCACATAAAAGGTAATTGTAGTGATGCTTGACCGAACAGTTAGGTGCAATTATAAGGTTTGTAAAAATTACATCATGCCTAAACAAAATCCCACACTCTCATCCCTGTGGCTCAGGTCCGATTCCTGGCCAGGGAACCAACCCACCCACTGACGTTCAGTTCTGATTCTTAGCTAGATAAAATGGGAGGGTTGCATCAGGAAAGGCATCAAGTGTAAAATCTGTGGAAAAAAACAAATACGTAGATCAGCCGAAGGAGTCCAACAACATTACACATAAACAAAAGTGAGTTATCTGGCTCAATCATGAGCTCAATTTATTGATCAAATTATACAGAGTTTCAAATGTTATTTTAGGTTTTCCTTGTTTTCCAGTTTCCTCCCAAAAACACACCTATAGGTGGCCTGGATTTATACAGGGCATATAGGTAGTGTATGGTGCTTTGTAATTGACTGGCAACCCAGCCAGGTAAGGAGATGGAAAGTGGGGGAGCTGAAGCTGCAGCAACACCCCTGACTTTCTGCCTTACTTTAACTTCTACTTCTAAAATAATGATATTTATATTGCTCTATAACACATACTGTATGTTGTATAAATTCTATTACTCCCAGTGTAAAATGTCTTTCCTCTTCCCTGAGCCTGGGCGTGTTCCTACCTCATGCCTAACATTCCTGGGATAGGTTTGAGTCCACTGCAAACCTGACAAAGACAAAGCAGTTACTGAAAATTACTGATTAAATTAA
This sequence comes from Tachysurus fulvidraco, assembly GCF_022655615.1. NCBI lineage: Eukaryota > Metazoa > Chordata > Actinopteri > Siluriformes > Bagridae > Tachysurus > Tachysurus fulvidraco. Next base: position 5,154,008 of record NC_062528.1, on the reverse strand, counting down.
ATAAACAAACCCGAAGAAAGGAATTTCATGTTAATAGCTATTAAGCCGATTGTAAGTAATCTGCGATTAAAGGGTGACCCATGTGAATACATGTGAATGTCATCAGATAATTACTGAACAAGGGGGATGAGATGGCAAAACCATCCATTTCATATACTGCATATTTAATCCAAACTTTAAGTTCATACCAGTGACCTGATGCTGACCAGGCAGATCAAGCTATTTTACACTTGGAGTTTGTTGAATGCCATTTTGTCATAGGGCACATACACATTCACTCTCCCAGATATAGAAGCAGTTTAGCACAACTAATCCACCTGCCTGCAACTTTTTGGACAGTGGAAGGAAACCAGAAAACCAGAGGAAACCCACACAAACACATGAGCTCAGGTTCAAACCAGGAAGCCCCGACCCATAATTCGGCAATTTATCAACGATTACAATTTTAATTCTCTATTGAATGACTTCTTGCACATTTTATATGTACATTTAAAGTTATGGAACGTCTGCAGGACAAATTAGTTCCTGTTATCACTGACATTATAAACTGTTTTCAAATTCACCAACTTCTTCTTTTCTTTTTGTTGAATTTAATGGGATAAAAAAGGTGCTTTCTCATTTATCCCATGATAGATAACATTACCATTATACTTTCCTTGTGTATTAGAATAGCTTCACAGTAGTGGAGTTTCAGAAGCAGTAGATTCCAATAGAAAATACAGTGCACAACCTAGATTTCAACATATGTCTGTACAGATAAATGTATAAGTTGTAATGTTTTTCAATTAAAAACACCTGCTTATGATGCTGGTCCCTCTTGTGGACTCTGACCCATAGAGGCATGGACTCTACATGACTCTTCTGCAAAACCTCTGAAGGTGTGCTGTAATATCTGGCACCAAGATATTAATATGTTAGATGTTAGGTGGAGCCGCAATGGATTAGACTCATCCAGGACATTCCACAGATACTTATCATATTGAGTCAACACCTTGATCTTTTTCTCATGTTCCCCAAAACCATTATTGAACAATTTCTGCAGCATGTCAGGGATCATTATCCTGCTGAAAGAGACATTATGGTATTAGGGAATACTGTTACCATGAAATGGTGTACTTGTTTTATAACAGTGTCTAGGTAGGTGGGTCATAATAAAGTAACATCCACATGAATGCAAGGGCTCATGGTTTCCCAGCAGAACGTTAACCAGAGCATCACACTGCCTCTGCCGTCTTCTCAAAGTGTATTCTGGTGCTCTCACTTCCACAATGGTGGTTGCAGTATCTTGCTTTTCTGATGCTTTTCTTCAGGCAGACCTGAGGCTTTTATCAATGTGGAGAGAATTATGAATAACTTCAAATATCAGTTCTGTGGGTGACCTGAAACGAGCTGTGTACAGGAGGTTCTTACAAATTGATGGATCTGGGATCTGATGGATCTAATTTAAAAGTATTAGTTTAGGGTTGTATAGACTTTATAATAAATTTTAGATGTTATTATGAGTAATTTTGTATTTATCTAAAAAAAATCTGTCATTTTAACAGGAAGATATATAAATGTTGTTAAGTTCAGTGTGATTAATATTTGACTGAACTGATCTCTTTAAAAAGTGGATGCAAAAGAATAGATAAACAGACACTAGGTTGTTGCTTATATTTAAGAGTCGCATTCAAGAGTTCGTTTATTTGTTTTGATGCACTTGAATTAGTGCACACTAATTCTAAATCATTGGATCTATTGTAACAACGTATTTTATTACTTGTATGGTAGATGATCCATGTGATCTAAACCTCATAATATACAAATTTGAAAACATCTTATTTCATGTTGAATCTTTTGTATGGACATATTTATCTACCTTTTTTGCACTTTATACGTCTACGGTAGAGTCTTCAGGACAGAGGACTTCGCTCTAAAACTATTTTACCTGACAGATATATCAAACACATATTTGTTTGATATTGCTGTTTTTGGTACATGTTGTTAGGACAGTGTGACCGTGAGAGTGTACAGCAGTGTGTGAGCAGCAAAATCAGGAGGTCTCCCAAGCTGGGGTGAAAGGTCAGTGGCTCCTGTCAGAGTGGGAGACCTTTTATTGACGCAGAACCTCATCCATCTGCAGGCTGAAACCAATCTACCTCACAAGCAGCTCCAGTTTCAGTAGATCTCTTTTCACCCTGAGAACTCTGTGTGTGGTAAAGGTTTTCCCGACGTCACTACTACATCACTACTTTGTTCACTACTACATCACTACTTTGTTCACTACTACATCACTAAAAATAATGAGAACATTAAAATTGTATAACCAGGTGTGGTTTGTGAGAGTGTGTGAGTGAGTGTATATGTGTGTTGTAGTCATGTAAATAACACTGCAGTGAAACGTAAAAGTGACATACAGGACCATGTGTTATATCAAGGATCACGTTATATCAAGACTTTCACTAGATGTGACTCTGAATTTTTTCCTACGCTTTTATGGTAAAGACCAATCACTAATATAAAACCATGCAAATAGTTTATTGAGTACTCTGAAATAACATAATTTGCACATCGTTCACACCAATGTTTTCACCCCAATGCACAGAACTTGCTTGTATCTGCACAATAGACAATGCTACTGTGTAATTTAGGTTTTTTAACTTACATGGGTCTCTGTTTGTGGCTACTGGATGGTTGAATTTCCTCCAGGATCAATATCTATCTATCTATCTATCTATCTATCTATCTATCTATCTATCTATCTATCTATCTATCTATCTATCTATCTATCTATCTATCTATCTATCTATCTATCTATCATCTTCTCCATGGCATGATCATTTACAGTTATTTTAACAGGTTATTTACACCATTTATTTATTTTTTTAAAACTTATTCTGTACAATTATCAGACGTCTCCAATAGAACTGCACTTTCTTTATGTTTCTAAATAATCGTCCAAACCTTGAGCTGGACTAGTACGAGTAAAACATAACGTATTATTCTACAGTATTCGACTGACACCAAACAGAAAAGATCTATGGTGTTTTTAGATAATCTTCTGTGACATGCCTGGGTATACATTTGTTTGTTTAGACGTGGGTGTGATCAAAACTAAAAGCACAATGGAAATGCTATGAGTTAAGCATGACTAATTCATAATTACAGCCTTGTTAACTAATAAGTTGTTATAGGCAGTAAATGTCCATAGGAGGCAGTAAAACTGCACAGTGAGTCACCCACGGTAAGACAATGCACAAAGTTACTGTTCACTCCTGTATCATTTTGAGCAGAACTGAACTGTGTGGAAAATAATGAGCTTAACAAATGTGTGAAAACTTGGCATGGAGGCTTTCTTTCCTACACTAACTTTTCCAAGTCTCCTAGGTTTCTTTAGGCTGTGTGAAATCAGCGCCAAAAAATTTAAAGATCCTGTTCAACATCTCTATTGTTCAGCAATGTTCTGTTTCCAACCTCAGGAAAGTGAGAAAAGTATGATCTCATCCACGCTAGTTTAATATCAAAAGGCACAGCTCCAATGAAAGGTCAGCTGTTTTAGTCACACTACCCACATTCAGCCTCGTCACCTTCACAGCTAGTCCTGACTTTTAGTGTTTCCTAAATCTAAAGGTCTGAAAATCAGGCCTACGACTAAAAATAGGCACTTTTAACTAACATTGTTTACTACATTTGTTTTTTCTCTCAATCACGGATCAGCATTTTTAAACAAATTTAAGACATGTATTCAGGGCTCTCAAGTTTTGAAGACATTCAAGCGTTACATCTCAACCCCCCCTTGGTAAGGATCACTGACTGCAATTTAACCAAATACAAAGTATTTGTTTAATTTTCATTTATTAATTTGTGTGTGCGTGCGTGTGTGTGTGTGTGTGTGTGTGTGTGTGTGTGTGTGTGTGTGTGAGAGAGAGAGAGAGAGAGAGAGAGAGAGAGAGAGAGAGAGAGAGAGAGAGAGATTATGACTGGTGTTTATTGTAAGTGTTTGTTGCCTTTTTGGACTCATTTATCATTTATCATTTGTAATGTTGCTCCCATTTAAAACAGTTCAGCTCAAGCCCAGACATTTTTAGGGTCATGATTAAGGACAATGTCCCGTCCAGAGACAAGCTGTTTCGTGTTAAGGTTTTGTTCAAAACGACCATCGAATATACCCTCTTTTATTAATATGTTTTTTTTTATTGATTGTTGCGTTAAATCTTACCCAGATACAATAATGCTACTTTCTGATTGGCTATTGTGTAGCCTCTTTTTTGATTGGTTGGTAAGTGTCAGGCTCGACTAAGAACTCCAGGGGAGATGCGCTTGATTACTGACCAGATCCATAGAGACAGCAGTGCGGACTGATACATTTTGGGCACTGTGGCTTATTAAATATATGATAAATAGTCAAAAGATTTTTCTGTGTGAGAAATACGATGTGTGGCAGGAGAGCGTGACAAAAGACCCAAATGCATGACTGTCACTCTCAATGCGTGACACTTGACAGCCCCGTGTATTAATTGATATTTGTTAAAATGTTATAAATAAATAGTGGAACACTAGTAGTTTAAGTTGTTGGGCTGCTGGTTAGAATGTTGTGAGTTTAAAACCCTGCATTGCCAAGCTTCCAGTATTTAACCCCTAACCACTCAGTTGTATGAATGAAGTAAAATGTAAGTTGTTCTAGATAAGTTGCTCTGGATAAGTTGCTCTGGATAATGTTGTTCTGGATAGTTCGCTCTGGATAATGTTGTTTTGGATACGTTGCTCTGGATAATGTTGTTTTGGATACGTTGCTCTGGATAAGTTGCTCTGGATAAGTTGCTCTGGATAAATTGCTCTGGATAATGTTGTTCTGGATAAGTTGCACTGGATAAGGGCATCTGCCAAATATTGTAAATATAATCTTTATTCAAATACAGATAGATCAGCAAAAATATAATTGCTGCATGTTCCAACATTTTGACAGTTTACTGAATATGTATTTGTACAATGTCTTTTCTGGGTTGCAGAATCCTGGGCTGAGGCAGAAAAACACTCTGGGTTGGGTGACAGTCCATCACACATTCATTCCAAAAAACAATTTATTTTAGCTAATCTTACAGCATGCTTTGGGAAGATGGAGGAAACCAGACATCCCAGAATCTGTTTGTCTGGGCTCTCCCCACATGCTACTCCAGAGATACCAGTGATCCAAACCTTCTACTCTCTGATCCATCTTGATGGAGTTCTCATCACTTGGACCCTCACTACTGTGGAGGTCGCAGCATGGACAGCATAAAAGTACATAAGATTACTGTGGATGAAACCAAACAGAATTGCTACGATGGATTATTACTTCAAGTGCCAATAGAGCTTCTATGATAATCTCCATCAGTAAACAGTTCACAACTTCAACAAAGTAGACTTCATTTTAAGATGATCAATTGTAATTCTTGAACATATAGTGTAGATTTGTAGAAGGGAAATGCTTTATATTCCCAATCTGTGTCACCCAGATGAAGATGGTTCTTTTTTTGAGTCTGTTTACTCTCAAGGTTTCAAAAAAATGTTTCCCCTGCGACTGTCACCTCTGGCTTATTAATAAAAAAAAGTATTAAAGGTTTCAAAATATATTATAGTAAATGTCAGATTTGGCAAGTTACATGTGACAAGGGTTAAAGAAAGATCACAGAGATCACACAATGTGTTTTAAAGTGTTTTTAAGGAAGTTTAGTGATCAAGTCTCTGTGATAATAACCTGAAAGTTAAAGTTGAGATAAATCTCAGTACTTGACTTTATAGAAGTCCCTTAAACATCAACTTTAATCTACCAGCAATACAATTCAAATAGCAGCTTACGGTATATTCACAAACAAGCAACAAAATGCGGAAAATTTATAAAACAATGGTTATCAGTTAATAGTCTTTTAGTTTCACAGTGTTCTATATCCCTTTACCCTGCTGTATTAAAAGATAGTATCAAGGCTTTTTTTTTCTTTGCCTTACTGCATTCATTACCCTGTTTGTTCCCACAGGCTGTGCAGAATCAAGCTCACCACTGATTATAGCAAGCAGCTGCACACCCAGAATTCTGCATTTCAAGCCATGGAAGAAGTACAGTGCATGTCAGCCCACACCCTCACACCTCCCACAGTGCTCAGGGCAAGGAATAAGTTCTATATAGTCTGAAATACAGGCTAAAACTGTCTACAATACCAAATACAGTATGTACATGTATTTGTGGACCACTAAGAAACGAAAAAGATCTTCAGAGATATAATCGTGTCATTGTAGTCACGAAAGTGACAAATTCCTCTCTTTAAACTTCCTTGAGTGAAGGTTTCTCTAGAACACATTAACATGGTACATATCATACCATTGATATGGTACATTAACAGCACAAATAGTTTGCACTACAATTATGTGGTGCATGCACACTAATCATACAAGTTTTATGTTTACAACAAAGCAACTGCATCAAAACTCTACAGCTTAAACTCTACAGCTTCAACTCTACAGCACTGCATGTGTGTAATTACTGCGTAAGTTCACATTCCGCCATGTCAGTGTCCCGCTCGGTAATTGCTTTACTGAGCATTTTAGGAGGCATAAAGTGACCTAAAAATTCCTCTGGAATTCCAAAGCACAGGCTTTCAGACCGGTTTGAATACATGCAAATTAGTTTGACAATCTATTTTTAACCTTGTAATAAAAAATGTTTTTCCTTCAACGTTTTAATGTTATTAAATGTCCACTTATTCCGAAATGTTTACATTTTTATGACAGTAACAGTGACCGCTTTGTGCTCCAGAACAACGTTTTTGTTGTTTGATGTTCTCAAATATGGAAACAGTTTAAATTGAAAGGAACAGACCAAAAATAAAGAACAGTTAGCAAACGTGGTACAGAAAATAATGTAAAAAGCAGGGTCAAAAACAGGCACAGGTCAAACAGGGTAACCAGTACAATAACCAGGTAAACAAAAGCAGAACGTCAGGCTTTAGAAACATCAGTGACACGAGAGAACTGAAAAGAAGGTCATAATTAAACACTGCTGGATGTTCAATATATGTTATCCATCCTTCTAATTATGTAACCATAAAGACGGTTACTGGGAGCGTAGGATTGCAGGTGAGTGTGAGTCCAGTTGTTTCTTAACTCCATTAATCATAAAAATAAAAATAAATGTAAGGGACTGGGGATAGTTGTTATTAATTGTTTGTTGTATCTAACAATCAGGCATAAGCTAGAATTTTATGATTCTTATTCTACACTCTTTTCTGGATTCCTTCCTGATCTCACATGGCTGTTTAATCAAAGCCACAGATTTTTTTATATTTTAGGAAACAAATAGTATATGAAAGCCATTTTTGGGACCAGGTTTATATTTTAATATTAATGATCACTCAGTGTGTTGTAGTTGCGATCATGCTAATGTCAACCCATCATTCTACAACAGTTATAAAATATCTGAAACTTAGAAAACAACTTTATAACAAATCCACAATAATGATTTGTGTGTGTCACCAAAGCTCATTCTATCTTCCCTGTTACTTTCTGTTTAAAAAATTCAACATGGCAGTGGAGTATAACCTCAAACCTGGAATCTTTTCTATCGCTGACTGGTTCTCGACCTGCTCATGAGAGTTGTGGAGGCAACAAAGCTAAAGCTACAGACTTTATCTGTGTTTAAATGTGTTATCAAGAGCCTTGTAGAGGTAACTGAGAGGCATTGCTTTGATGGTATAGTGATATATGGAAAATAAAGAGACTTACTCAAGCAACTAAGAAAGTGATTTCAAACAATTAAAATGTTTTCACTCTAGGCATATCTTTCTATATTATAAACAGTGCTTAGTTCATTCATTTGAACTTTTTATGGTTTAGCTGCTAAGCCAGTAAGTGTGTTTGTCTTTTGATTTGGAGAGATGAAGCAAATTGGCTTTAATTGATTTATATATATATAAACAAATAAATGAATAATAGCATCAGTGGTATATCATCCACATTATCCATACCCACATCATCATTCTGACTGACAGTCACAGTTTTTCTTTCATTTACTAACTTGAATAAAGTTTTTCTAATTTATATCACAGCTTACACAACTTACTGTTCCGCATTACACCAGTATAACAGTGAAACTCTGGAACTGAGGTTAAAATGGTTGCTATTTGTAGAAGACAGATGCTGGAAGCGTCTAAATTTGTTAAAAAACAAATCACTGGTCTCCCCCAGTGTGTATGCTTTAAATAATGGCGCTATTAAGCATAATAACTTTTTACCAAATGTTTTAATAATTTATATTATTTTGTTGGTTTGGTGCACAACCGACACTGCACACTGTTTATTAACAATAAAAGAAATCTGTTGATTAACTTTACAGCATATCACAGATTAAACGTTTGTCCTTTTCTGCCTTACAAACTACTGAATGTATCTTTTCTCTGCACACAAAACAACAAAAAAACATTAAGACAAAAAGAGGCTTCGTGGGACACTGAGTTTGGGTGTGTTTTTGTCAGTGTGGAGGATAATGTGCTCCATATGTTGAAACTTGACACTGTATGCACTGAGCCCCAGCAGGAAGTTAGAGACACTCTGGTGATGGCTGAACCCCAGCCCCCGACCCAGCATGCATTGCTGAAGCTCCTTTGTAGTTATAGTCAGCCAGTAAGTGCATGGAGCAGGGGATGTGCAGTAATTTAAAGCTCCTCATGGAAGGGGCATTCCAGTTTTCTCATGAGCTCTATGTACTGTGGTTATCATGAAAAGTTATTTGAAAAGTCACATTTGTAGAAAATGCATAATTTTTCTGTGAGATCCTTAAATCTCGACTGCTTACGTCGAATCTCAGATTGGATTCTTTCTCACTTGTATGTTGCTTTGGAGAAAAAAAAGTTGTCAAATTCATGTAAAAGGATTTGCCAACATCCTCCTTTCCCCTGCAAACTTAGATTTCAGCTGGAATCTGTTCCCATTCCAGCCATCAGGTTTATATCAGATCAAAGCTTCCTCTGACAGAGGAAAAGTAACATCAGCTTCTTATCTATTGTCCCAAAATAGAACTGAGTGTCCAATTTCATTGACGGTAATTATTACCCTTCTCAAAATGGCACCTCGCCTGTACAGCAAATCAAATCTGTAATTATGGATCCAAAATTAATCAGGAATGATTTGTGCTTGTCACTTAAAACAATGGCGTGAGCTCAGCTGTATTCAAACACATGAATATATAATGACTAATGCAGGATCAATTGAAACAACGTCGACTTCCTCATAAATATGAGCTACAACTGCGTTACAACTGTGATGTCAAACAGTTGTGTACTAAACAGTTAACATGTACTTGTGACAGAAAAGAGCTTGAGTTCACTTATTCCACAGATAAACCTCTAATATAGATCTGAAGGACTTGATTTGCAAAGATCCTTTTCATATTGTTGTATAACACGTGTTACTAATGTAGAAAGACTGCAATGCTTTCTGATCATTTCCAGTTGTTTATTGTAATCACAATGTTTACTGAATGTATGGACATGTTCCAAGGAGAATCTCCTAAACACAGGGTCTTTTATAGATAATTGGTAAAAGAGAGCTTTAATCGAGAACCAGGCTACATTTTGGATTGAGTGTCACCATACAGTTTTATTCTGTGTGTGTGAGTATGTGTGTGTAAGGGAATGATGCCTGTCTGTGCTCTGTGGTACAGCTCCAGATGTGCCCTGTCTTTCAGTGAGATTTACACACACACACATACACACAGAGAAAGAGTCAAGGCTGGGATATGACCTGCTGTCCCTTCACCACACTCACATCATCCATGTCTCCCAGGATGAAACATGACTCCCACCCATGCTATCCTAAATCGAACTGTTCACATAAGCTCATTTTGCTCTTCCAACTGCTTTAGTCTCTTTTTGTGCAGAGCTTTCATCGCATTCAGTGAAAACAAGAAAGCCTCATTAATAACTCATGAGTCAAGAACCTGTCTGAGTTCAAATGACATGTCTGCACTGGATTAACATATGAAACTCCAACTTTAGGAAAACGTACTGACCTTTTTTCCTAAGCCATCATTAGTAGCTAAGTGACAAGACATTATTTAAGATAATAGCTGAGTGAAGATAAGCGTTTTGTCTTGAATAAACTATAAGTATGTTTTCTGATTATTCAGTGTCTCTGGATGGCCTTTCAGTCTATCAAGTGCAGCAGTAAAAAACCTTGGTGTGATTACTGATTGCAGATCTCACGTAGATCATATTACTAGGATAGATTGCATTCAGCTCAGAAATAATGCTATATTTCTAAAAATAGAAATAAAATGTCACTGCATGATACCGAGAAACTAATCTAGTTAGATGTTTGTAATTCCTTACTTTCTGGATGTTCCAGTAGGTTTATAAACAAGTTCCAGAATGCAGAATGCAGTAGTCCTCACTAGAACTAGAAATTACAGTATGATCACATCATCCCTAATTTATCCACACTGGCTACCACTAGAATATTGCATTGATTATGAGATACTACTAATGACCGTTAGCTTTTATATGATGCACCACACTTACTTCATTCAAAAGGTTCAGGGTCTTTGTTGGTACCGAGAATAATCAATACTACAGTTGGAGGATCTTTGTCATATAAAACACATGAGGTTTGAGTCTCTAAATGTGGGACTGAAACACAGACACTCAGTTTGCTAAGAGTGTGTATGTCATAGTGTAAATGCACAGATCTGGAGTGTTTATGGGAATAGAGTGTTTTGTTAAACTGGGATTGATGTTTGTTTTGCTTAGATACTACTTTACCAAAGAATCCCCTTCTGCTGTTAAGTATTTGCTCAGAAGGCAGCAAAAAGTTTGCCATTAGATTGTTGCAGTAATTGTCACTCAGTGACATAAAGATGGTTGTGTATATCCTTATTGCATGTGCCACATATGTTGGTTTGCGTATTTTGGAAACTGCTGATCACTTGATAATTTCACACACACACACACACACACACACACACACACACACACACACACACACACACACACACACACACACACACACACACACACACACACACACACACACACACACACACACACACTAACTTGGTTAGAGCTGCCAGAAATGATATAGTAAGCACTCTTTACAGCAGAAAAGCATCTCAGAACTCATCCAAACTGGATAGGTGAAGATTCTAAAAAAAAATCCAGTCTTCTGTCTAGTTTGGGTAAGTCTGTACTTATGATAGCTCATGATATGTGTGAAATTTCCAGGAAATTGGTTTCCGAAATACTCAAACCAGCCCAACTGAGACCATGCTACTTTAAATCTAACAAGAATCACATTTTTTCCCGTTCTGATATTTCATTAATTAAAAGTCATACAAGTGTTCATAGTAAAGTGGACAGTGAGTGTACATTCTTTGGTATCTGTTGAATTGAAGTTACTTAGTTTTTGTATTTGGGTTTGGTTGAATTTTACGGACCAATGTTTGTTTATCCCTGGGAGTTTATTTGTGTTATTTACCTGAATGATGCAGTGGTAAATTGCTCCTAAAGAAACTGGAGTAATGAAATTCCACATTTAGTTTCAGAGGCCTCAGTTGCTTGAATTTTGCCATGGTATCCAAGGCAAAAATGCACTGTAAAGGTGTGCCCTTATTACAGGTGTTCTCCCATTAACTCCTAATTATAACAACTGGATAAACAAAAGCCTTTAAATGTTGTTTCCTTATTGTCTGGACTCATACAGACTGTTTAAAAAGACAGTCAACTTGGAGTATGTAAAGAACTGAGTCTCTGGATGCTGATATAGTGAATTAAAGCTGAAGAAAATCTGTCTCTAATCCATTTTTTTAAAATCTCCCAGATGTGAACAAAGCAGATGCCAAAAGAACTTGACTTTCCAAAAGAATTGTATGGTAACATTTTATCCTAGAGGTATGTAAACTTTTGGCCTCAATGCTACATGTTGTAAAAAAATAAATGTAAAAAATTCACACTTGCTGTGAGAGTGTTAACAACAGTGAGTGTTATGATATCATGTTTAGATGTTTTCACAAATAATAACACCATTCCAAAATAGCATTTGCAAATGTGTTGATATACTGTAAGCAAATTGATTCCAGACTCTCCCACATTAACAGGACTTTCTCTTCCAATGATCATCACATCAGGCTCGCAGATTGGTCTAATTGAAATCCTGGAGTGTGACATTAATTCTGCTGCCTAATTATAGGCTTTGACACTGTGGGTTTATGCGGGTTGTTAGCACCATAATGGGAGGTCGTGTATCCCCAAGTTATTGTCAAGGCCTGGTAGCCTAGAGCATTTAATATCCATTGTCTTCCCTATAGCCCACATCAATTACTCACAGCAAACAACAAGCTGCCAGAATGACTAACTTTATTGTATTGCTGCTTTCTGTATTATTGAACAAATATTTGTAAGGAAGTTATATTGATTCATGTATACACCATTAAAAATATAAGTAGTGAAACAAAGGGTTAAATTCTGTAGAGAAATTACAGAAAAAGTGAATTGGATGTGAATTCCAGTAGTTATCCAACCCATTCTACAGATAATAAATTTTTCGCTAAGCACTGGCCATGTGCGTCAGATGTGAGTCTCCAGCTTAATATTATTGAAGATTGTGAGAAAGACAGTGGATGCTTATTAACTTCCTCCTGCTTAACTATGACAAGACATAACTGCTTTTACTAGGTCCACAGGCAGTCAGAAGTAAGCTTTCTGATTACAGAGTAACTGGATGGTCAATCTATTACATCAAGTGCAGCAGTAAAAGACCTCGGTGTGATTATTGATACCGGTCTCTCACTCACATAAATAATACCAAAAGGGTAGTCGTATTTCATCTCAGAAATAGTGCTAAAATAAGAAATATGATGTCATTACATGATGCAGAAACACTAGTTCATACATTTGTTACCTCTAAGTTGGATTATTGTAATGCTTTTGTCTGGATGTTCCATTAGGGGCATAAAAAAGCTCCAGTTAGTCCACAACGCAGCAGCTAGAGTCCTAACTAGAACTAAAAGATATGAACATATCACCCCTATTTGGCTCCCAGTCAAGTTTCACATTGATTATAAAATATTATTACTAACCTATAAAGCACTTAATGGTCTCGTGCCACAGTATCTGAGAGATCTTTATGTTTTTAATGTTCCGTCACGCCTACTTAGATCAAACGGTGCAGGCTATTTGGTAGTACCTCAAGTACAAAAGGTTACGGCAGGGGGAAGAGCTTTTTCTCACAGTTATGGAACAGACTTCCAATTAGAGTTCGGGACTCAGACACAGTCTCAGTATTAAAGTCCAGGTTAAAGACACATTTGTTTAGTTTAGCTTTTTATGAATAGCTTTTCTTAGGTAAAGGAGCAGATCTGGAGGGTTCATGGGCATAGAGTGCTTGGTGAACTGGGATGTCTGGATGCTGTCGGCTTACCACCCTCGCTGTGCAGACTGTGGAGTGGTCGAACGCTTTACATCCCAGGAAGCCCTCATGTCTGCCACGACTTCTGGCTCTTGCCTTTTAGTTATGCTGTCATAGCTAGTCTTGCCGGAGTCCCTGTCTGCACTTTGCACATAATATACTTTGTCAATACTGATGTTCTACCGCTGGCTGGAGTTTCGTCACCCAGTAGTCACCTTTCCAGGGATTTATCTGCATGGTCAGCCAGTGTCTCATGGGATTGTTGTGTATGATGCCGCCCAGAGACTGTCATGCCTTCTTTTGAACCAATGTTGTGTCAGTCAGCTGTATGGTCTGGTCTTTATCAGCAATCTGTGCTGAACTGTTGTAGAAAGGACATTATTTACATTTACACTATTTACTGTAGAGTGTCACCCAAATGATGGTTCCTCTCAAGGTTTCTTCCTCATACAGTTGTATGCAAAATGTTAGGAACCCCTGACAATTTCCATGATTTTCATTTCTAAACATTTGGGTGTTTGGATCAGCAATTTCATTCAAATAACTATCAAATAACTGAAGCACACAGTAATATTTCAGTAGTGAAATGAGGTTTATTGCATAAACAGAAAATGCGCAATATGCATCAAAATGAAATTAGACAGGTGCATAAATTTGGGCACCCCAACAGAAAAATCTGATATAGATGTATCATCTCAGGGAGTTTTTCTTTGCTGTCGTCTCATTCGTTTTGCTCATTAGCGGATAGGGATAGGAATTTTAAGTTAATCTTTTTTATTTTTTTAAATATTCATTTATTTATTTTTATCCTTATTTCTTCTTCTTCTTCTTCTTCTTCTTCTTCTTCTTCTTCTTCTTCTTCTTCTTCTTCTTCTTCTTCTTCTTCTATATTTGTTTCTTTCTCTCTCTCTTCTGTTTCCATACTTCTGTAAAGCTGATTTGAGACAGTGGGAAATTGTTAAAAGCGCTATACAAATAAATTGAATTGAATTGAATTCAGTGAAATTTAAATGATTTGACATAAAAAATTACTTTTCATCACATTCAGTTTATAAGAATATGAATTATAATCTGCCACACATACTTTGATCAAAAGGTGCAGGCTCTTTGTTGGTACAGAGAATAATCAATTCTACAGCAAAAAACGTATCCGCACTGGACACCAAGCACATCACATGGAACTCTTATGAAATAATGCACCATTGGCAGCTGCTGCTTATTAAAATATGATGCACAAACACATAACAAAACAATATATAAATGTGCTTGTTCTCACATTATTGGTTGTAATTGGTTGTATAGCAGACATGTCACATCTAAGACTAATAATATACATAATACATGATTTTTTGCACCAAGAGTTTATAGAATCCATTTATGGAGGGGCAGAGGGGTGGGGGTTAGCGGAACAACATGTGAACTCATTACGGTTGCCCCCCACTTCTTTTGAGCCTGGCCCTTTGCCTTGGTGCAGGGTGATCTGGGTGGACCTGGTGTAAGTTGTTGGTGAGGGAGGGATCTAATATATCATTGGCAGGGACCCGTGATCTTTCTTCGAGACCATATCACTCCCAGTTATTAGATAGTGTAGCTGACCTCTTCTCCTGTGGGAGTCTAGAATGGCTCAGACCAGGTAGGCTGGGGAACATTTTATGTGGGCACTAACACACTTTTACTCCACCGAAACCAACAGCCTACTGCTGGAACATGTTAGGTGCATCTCCAGACCATGAGAATAGGGGAGGCTGGTAACCCAGAATGCACTAGAAAGGTGTGAGGCCTGTTGAGGAGTGAATCAGGGAATTTTAAGCGTACTCTGCCCATGGTAGACACTTAATCCAAAAGTGTTGCACGTTTGATCATGGGTGATACATTGAAGTGAGTCTGACATTGATTCTGAGGCCTTAAAAAAAACTGATGAGGATAACCAGGATCGTGGTGTGACAATGGGAGCAGGGCAGGTCAGTGACAAAGAAACTAGTGTGGGGTCTTGGATTGAGCACAGATGGCACAAGACTTGACATAGTCTGTGACATCTGTTACCAGTGTGGGCCACCAAAAGGTGTTCTGTAGTAGGGTCATGGTTCTGGAGATATCTGGGTGACCAGAACTGGAGGAGGTATGCACCAATTTGATGGCTCATTGATGAAGGTTGCTGGGCACGACACTTAGGAGGAGGCAGCTCGGTTTTCCAGGCACACCTGATTTCCTCCATTATGTCCCATTGAACAGGGGCGATGACTACGGAGGGTGGAATAATGGAGTCTGACTTCAGGGGCTTTTGTAAGCGGCTTGAATGTCTTTCTGCCATGTAGAGGATGTTTGTGGCTATACTATCAACATCAGACTGCCTTAATTCTCTGCCTCGGATGTCGCTATACCTCCGGCTCCACCTCAGGTGTCTCTCCACCTTCCTGCACTGTTCTGCTCAGATTTGTCACTCTGCCCTTCTTCTCCTATGAAATATGCTCCCATAAATATCCACTTCTTCCTAAATGTGTTTTGTGGTATTTGTACAGTATTTTGCGGATCATAACCAGGTTGTAAGAACGGTTTCAAAAGAAGCAGCACCCAGAAGAAAAAAGGAGCAAGAGACAAAAAATTGGCAACGTATTGGTAACAGGCTGTTTATCAGCTGATCAAAAGTTTGAGACCATAGCCCAAAAATACCCACAACAAAACAAAAAGTGTCAAAAAAGGACTCAGTAGTGAGTAGCCCCACCGTTCTTGTTGAAGACTGCAAACACTTGTATCAGCATGCTTACTGCAACTGTTTCTAGGAGGCTACGTGGGAACGGTGAAGATGGCTTCACCAGCGGCATTCGCTGTCTGGAACCGATGTCCGTTTTTGTAAACTTCCCTTGCCATTCATCCCCAAACATTTTCAAGGGGATTTAGATCGGAGGAACACGGAGGATGGTCCAGAAGTGCAACTTTATTGTCCTGGAACAAGTCCTTTATCAGCAGCATTGTCCTGTTGAAAGACCCAGTCTTTACCACACAGACGAAGGCCCTCAGTCAAGACGAATACCTGCTGCCACATGTCCACATAGCCAGCTGCTGTTTGACGCCACGGGTAGAAAACATCTGCAGTGGGATCTCCTTGTCATGCCAGTATCGTTGGAAGCCAACAGGACCATCCAGGTTAATTTTTTTCTTGTCCAAGAATAAAACTTCCTTCCATCTTTCAATGTCCTTTTGCAGATGCTGTCATCAAATTCAAATTTTATTTGTCACATACACATGCAGTGAAATGCTTTAAGTTTTCACATAACCTAGGATGGGTATTATGAGCCTGGGGTCAGAGCGCAGGGTCAGCCATAGTGCGGTGCCCCTTGAGCAGGTGAGGTTAAGAGCCTTGTTCAAGGACCCAACGTTGATGTCTCAGAGCTTGTGGGCTTGAACCCCAAACTTCTGATCAGTAACCCAAAGCCTTAACCATAGAACCATCATGTCCTCACATGGTTATTGAGCTGAAGTCAGCATCAGTAATCGCAATAATTTGGGTCGAGGATTGGCCGGTGTCTTCACGGACAGCCTGTCCAACCTCAGCAACAATGGCACATTGCTCAACAACCTGCCATGTTCAGAAAAAGAAAGCCTTTTTACTTTTGCCATAAGGAGATCATGACAGTGTGACTTTCTGAAGGACAATGACATTAAAGCAACATTTTTGGAGAGATTTTAACTTTTAAAGGCTATGGTCTTAAAGGCCTCTATTAGTGTTTGTTGTAGTGCTTAGTTTTTACTACTACTTTCTATCTATCTATCTATCTATCTATCTATCTATCTATCTATCTATCTATCTATCTATCTATCTATCTATCTATCTATCTATCTGTCTGTCTGTCTGTCTGTCTGTCTGTCTGTCTGTCTGTCTTTCTGTCTGTCTTTCTGTCTATTTTAGAAACACAGCAGATCCAGTATAAGATTGCGTGTGAGCTTTTTTCAGATTATGCCCATGGCTCAGTAGTCAGAAACATAAAACATTTCAAAACAAATAATTTGACAGTGTTCCAGCTGACTCACTGCTTTTTACTTCTCTGTGCTCATGGCCACATCCACACACGCACAGCTCAGTGCTAAAAGAAGAAAGAAAGAAAAAAGAGAAATCACTACATTTTAGATTCTCTCACTCTCATTTTCTACCGCTTTATCCGAACTACCTCGGGTCACGGGGAGCCTGTGCCTATCTCAGGCATCATCAGGCATCAAGGCAGGGTACACCCTAGACGGAGTGCCAACCCATCGCAGGGCACACACACACTCTCATTCACTCACACACTACGGACAATTTTTCCAGAGATGCCAATTAACCTACCATGCATGTCTTTGGACCGGGGGAGGAAACCGGAGTACCCGGAGGAAACCCCCCGAGGCACAGGGAGAACATGCAAACTCCGCACACACAAGGCGGAGGCGGGAATCGAACCCCGACCCTGGAGGTGTGAGGTGAACGTGCTACCCACTAAGCCACCGTGCCCCCCCCCCACATTTTAGATTTAATAGGGGAAAAAGCTGACCTGTATCTGAATTATACTGTTACTGAGACATATTTGAGCAAACAAGTTAAAACTATGACTGTCCACTTCTCATTCATTCATTCATTTTCAGTAACCACTTTATTCTAGTCAGGGTTGCAGTATATGACCATGAATGTTACATTAACTGTTGCACTACTATTCTATTTTAAATCATCAGTGAATTTAAATACTAAATTTCCTGTTAGGTTTTGAAGTAGTTACTGAATAATACACCATACTTACTTAATTTCATCGTTCAACAAAAACAATAATAAAGATACTCAATAGCGAGAAAGTGACCCATAAAAAACATGGAAAAATCCGAGCAAACAAAAATGCATACATCACTAATAGAGTTAACTGGAAACAAACGCATTGGGAATAAAAGCGGTAGTGTGATTTTTCACGTTTCTAAAAAGGTACTATATTATATGAGGAACAAGAAATGGAAAGTCTTTCTCATGTGCGTGTGTGTGTGTGTGTGTGTGTGTGTGTGTGTGTGTGTGTGTGTGTGTGTGTGTGTGTGTGTGTAAGAGTGTGTGTAAGAGTGTGTGTATGTGTGAGAGTGTGTGAGTGTTTGTGTGTATGTGTGTGAGTGCTTGTGTGAGAGTATGTAAGTGTGTGTACAGTATGTGTGAGTGTGTGTGTGTATATGTGTGAGTGTGTGTGTATGTGTGAGAGTGTGTGATTGTGTGAGTGTGTATGTATGTGTGAGTGTGAGAGTGTGTGTATATATGTGTTAGTGTGTTTGTGTGTAGCTCACGTTTTAAATGAAAGAACTCTTCTAATATGCATCGTTTGTTGTAACTGAGTTAAACCCTAGTACTGGTTATAGACCGTGACGTAATTGTGTGGTGTTAAACAGTCTCATATCAAAGGAGTACTTTATTAGCATGTTGTACTTTTTAGCCCCGGGTTGGTTTATAATGTGGCTTTCATCCAATAAAATATGCAGACAATATTGCACACTTGCATCTACGTGGCTGTAGTGACGCACGTTAATAAGGCTGTGTGCTTTTCATGAGCGGTAGAGCCTGAACTTTCATCATTTTTTCATGTGGGTTTATTTTTTTCTTTATGAATCTCAAGCCTGAACCCTGTGTTTACATATTATACATATATTATATAACAAGCACCAAATGTAACCTTTAATCTTTAAGCCAAAATATTCTTACTAATCCAAATCAAAGCCTAACCAAGTTTGTCAAATGGATAAGAATAATACACCGATATGCAGGTTGGAAGCTCCAAAGCCTGGTAGATGTTTATCTATAGAGCTAACTGGAGTAACCCCCTGTTACTGAAGTCAGTCTCGTGACGCAACTCCTCGGTAACAAAACGCCGATTGTTTTTAATTGGCGGAATTCCTTTTCCTCGCCGAAGGAACTGACCAATCAATGCAAAACAAAATGGAAACGAGTCTCCTCACCCTGGCAACCGCTCCTACCCGCCTTTCCCTATTGGCTAGTTTTCTTGTCAGAACGCGCTCATTGGCTGAGCGGCGGGGGAGAAACTCTGTGACCCAGCCAGTGTACCTGAAAGTCAAGGCGGGAAGCTGGGCATCTTAACAAGCTGCACACTGGCGCACCACACGGTCTTATGTGTCTCTAATTAGTGTCTGTCGCCATTATAATCACCATCAACACTCATTATGGCAAGCAATACTAGATTGGGAAGCTAGGTGTGTGTGAGAGTATAAGAGTGGGTGTGCATGTATATGAGTGTGTATGTGTGTGAGTGTATGTGTATGAGTGTGTGCAAGAGTGTGTGTACATGTGTATATATGTGTGAGAGTGTTTGTGTGTATGTGTGTGTTTCTGTGTATTTTCCTTTGATCTGATAACGGAAATGAATTTCTCTCCTTACTTATTTCTTTGTAATAAGCTTTACTTTTGTCACCCGTAACTTCTTATTTGCTTCTACCTTCAGGTGTTTTACTGCTCATTGCCCTACACAGCAGCTGAGGATTATGCAAAGCACCAGAAGCAGATGTTTGAGGAGGAAGAAGTGATATTTAAGCCTTTTAGTCAGATGTGGGAAACATGGTGGTTCAGAAGGTCCCCCACCACACACACACACACACACACACACACACACACACACACACACACACACACACACACACACACACACACACACTCGGCCACACCCACAATTATTAATGCAGTTAATTAATACTATGCCTTGACCGAAACCTAACGCAAACCTCAGTGATCAGCAGGGGCGGTTCAAGCCCTTTTTTAGGGTGGCTTCAGCCCCCCTGTGTGTGATCTCAGCCACCCTAAAACTAGGATAATTTTTACTTTCATAAATGAACAATAAAAATTACGTTAAAATGCAGGACATGTCGTCGATGGGAAATAAAGTTATTTATCAGTTTGATCCAAGAGCGATTTTTTTACTTTGCTTTTACACGCGTGTGTTGTAGTCTTTCAAAAGTGCGTCTTCAGCTGTCTGCTTTATTTGAACGGAGAAGCACAGGTACGCGCAGCGTGCACGCGCAGTCAGAGCTGGAGGCGTTTATCTATAACGTTAATCGGCGGAAAGACGCAAAGACGGCGACCAAAAGCAGTGAAATGTCACTATTCTTATTACCAGAGTTGTCATATAATTTATAATATAAAACTCTTATTGTTTTAAATTCTCTCCGAGGGCTAAGCCCCCCTAAAGATGAAATCCTAGAACCGCCCCTGGTGATCAGAATAAAATTATTTGGTGCTCTTAGATTTTTCCTTGTGTCACATGTTTCCCCCCATGTCCCCCAGTACTACTGCACTCTTGTTACCTGTCCCTTTCTGCTTACTCAAGTAAGTCATAGAAAACATCGGTCTGAAATTAAATGCGTAAAGTAACTAAATGACTGAAATTACATTTAAGAGTTGCTGAAGTCAGCAAAAACAGCATGTGGCTGTCTGAGGGAGATAAATCTCATTACACATCGTCCCCTGTGTGTCTGCATACTATAAACTCCCTTATTAGAGCAGAACAACAGCCGACTGATCTGCGTTGCTTTACAGTGGGTGAAATAGTGGTGTAATGCAATTCTACTGTGTATCTGTTCAGTGCTCAAAATATTCACAATATTCTAGATTTTATACTCTCTCTCTCTCTCTCTCTCTCTCTCTCTCTCTCTCTCTCTCTCTCTCTCTCTCTCTCTCCCTCCCTCCCTCTTTATTTTTTTATTTTAAGAACACTACACTGGAAAGCACTAAAAGAAACCACAGACTCAGTTTATGCCTCTCAATGTTTTCTAATGACTTAAGTTGGTTCTATTCTCTAAAATATACAAACTTGTTGCATAATTTATTCCACTGCAACGCTGACCAGGCATTTACCAAGGATGAACGAATGAGCAATGTACATTCATATTCATGGAAATATTTTGTTGTGTCACGTCTTCGAGTCTCACCAGAAACCCAATGAGATAAATTATTGTATCCCTCCCTTTAGTATCTGTATGTGTTCTAAACTATAAAGTAATGCAGTGCAAGAGCAAGTGTGTATCAGGTGAAATGGTAGAGGTCATTATCATAAAAAAATATATTGCCAGAAATATTATAATTCACTTTCTGGAACACTCCTGTATCACTTCTCTGTCTTTTGGCTTAGATCAAGTGTAGTAGCTGTAGTACCCAGGGACCATATGTTAAATAGATTTTCAGAACCGGGTGAAGGAATAGGGGCTTGATGTGTCCACACATCAACCTAATATTGCAGGAACAGTTTACTCCTTACTTGGGCAGTGGTAGCTCAAGTGGGAAGGAGCTGGGTCAGGGTTCAAGCCCCAGCACTGCCAAGCCAGCCATTGTTTCCCTCTGAGTAAGAGTAACTTGTATCCTGATCTAGAGACCGCTGTATCTATGCTCTGACTCCAACCTCTAAAGCTGGGTTATACAAAGAAAAGAATTCGACTCTGCTGTAATGAATATGTGACAAAAATAAATGAGGCTTCTACATCTGTAGTGAAAGACATAATCTATATCTACTGTTAATGAGCAGTATGTGTGCACTTCAATAGACCGGGTGTAGCTCAAACTCACACCCGTTGTTCCTGGAATAAATTATTTCCTGTAGATGGATGAGATGATTAAATGAAGATAAGATCCCATGATGGGGACTGAAACATAGAGTAAAGTTTATTATTATTATTATTATTATTATTATTATTATTATTATTATTATTATTATTATTATTATTATTATTATTATGACAATTCCTAAATATTGGTCAGCTGCTAAAAAATTCCAGTTACCAAAAACCCTGACATGTGTGAAGTTCAGAGAGTAGAATATGTTTTGGTATTTGTTTAGATCTTTTCTCTCTGTCTTTCAGAAGAAAAATCACATGACTGTACAAATAAAGACAACTGTAACTATTTTAGGCAAACAGCAGATACAGCAAGCTGTGAGAAATTCTGTCTCAGGTCCCCATGACATCAGTGTAAGCCCATAAAATCTAATGTGTATTGAAAAAAGAGCCTGAAAGTGCTATCTTTAGATGATTTAGATCAAATCATAGTCATGTCCATAATATGCAGCTTAATGCAATTTTCATGGTTGTCACATGGCAGTCAGATGGAGGGTTATGCTTTACCTCTTGTTTCTGGAGTGTGTCTGTGATCCGTTGAATGTTTCTGATATCTGATACCTGTATCTGACTATGCATGTCTCAGCAGCAATGCAGTCACTCCATATCAGAAGCCAAAGACCTAGGAGTTAAAATATTAACTTTTTCATTCATTCACTCATTTTCTACCGCTTATCCAAACTACCTCATGTCACGGGGAGCCTGTGCCTATCTCAGGCGTCATCGGGCATCAAGGCAGCATACACCCTGGACGGAGTGCCAACCCATCGCAGGGCACAAACACACACTCTCATTCACTCACACACTCACACACTACGGACAATTTTCCAGAGATGCCAATCAACCTACCATGCATGTCTTTGAACCGGGGGAGGAAACCAGAGTACCCGGAGGAAACCCCCGAGGCACGGGAAGAACATGCAAGCTCCACACACACAAGGCGGAGGCGGGTATCGAACCCCCAACCCTGGAGGTGTGAGGCAAACGTGCTAACCACTAAGCCACCATGCCCCCTCCAAAATATTTACTTATATTAATATTAACAATATTAGATTTTATTAATTAGATTAATTAATTAGATTTTATTAATATTAGAAATATTAACAATACTAAGCAACACTAGATAATTTAGATTCAGTTGAAACATAGCCAAAGACTAACTTTGAGGAAAGCAAAAAAGCCATTAAAAATGACCAAGCATGGGCTTCTAGCAAGTTGGCAAATATGTAGATATATCGGACTTGCTGCTAACAGTTTCAAACAAATCTCTTTAACAACATTTAAAAGTTTGGAGAATGTTTTCAAACTAGTGACTAGTGTGTAGACTAGAAGTGTGTAAACATGGAAGTTAATCAGATCACAACCTTCAATGTCCTGAGTGTTTGAATAAACACTGAAATTGAAAAAGAATTAAACGATAATTCCTTCATTATCAGTGAAACTTCATTATCAGTGAAACTTCATTATCAGTGAAACTTCATTATCATATAAAAGGAATATTTATTACAAATACAGCTAACATTTTTCAAGGAGTGACTTTTTAATCATTATAATATGTACATGTATTAAAATACATTTGACGGTGAACACGGCTGATTCATTTAGAACACAAACGCTGGGACAAACCCAGCCACAAAAGCAAACAGGAATGTGATGTGAGCCATGCAGGCCAGCCACACTGTTTCTGTTTACTCTGAATATAGCTCCATTTTTCTTTTCCTCACTGGGCCATAATTCACTGCTCAAAGGGCAAAAACTGTCCTTGTTGACCTCGCACGTGTGCTGAGCCGAGCCACACTTTCCTGGCTTGAGAAAAATGGCTCTCTGTTTAGTATGGAAAGGTGCGTTCATCTGGGCTACAGCGACGCTGGAGTGAGAGTGAGAGTGCATTTTACAGGCCATAGTGTTCACTCAGCAGAGAGCACAGCAAGGTGGCTGCAGAAAAGCAGAGTCACACTTAATGATCTGGAACATCAAATTATCTACAGCTAGTGCTTTGTCATTAAGCTGAAAGCATTACCTTATATAATATATTTCCTGTTGTTGGATAGTGTAATACCTGGTGATTGTCCACAGCCTTGAAACAGTAGTGTTCTTGGTTTGATGTTTGGTGACTCATAAACTGGAGGGAAGTCTCACAGGCATGCTAAATACTGACTGTCCAAGCATGTGAGTCAAAGAATGGGTGGAGGAGGGATGTGGAAAATCATTCATAAGGCAGGAAGCTTACCAGCTCAGAATGCCAATGTACGCAGTTCATTTGAATCTACTTACAACTATTTTAGCATTCCATTTCAAACACCAGCACAAAGTTAAGATTATGTGTAAGTGACATTGACTATATATAGGTGTAGTAAGGACATTTTTTATAAGCGCCACTCAGATGAGGATGGCTTTCTCTTTGAGTCTGGTTCCTCTGTGTTTCTTCCTCATATCATCTCAGGGAGGGGGGCAAGGTGGTTAGCACGTTCGCCTCACACCTCTAGGGTTTGGGGTCCGATTCCCGCCTCTGCCTTGTGTGTGTGTGGAGTTTGCATGTTCTCCCCGTGCCTCGGGGGTTTCCTCTGGCTACTCTGGTTACATGCATGGTAGGTTGATTGGCATCTCTGGAAAATTGTCCGTAGTGTGTGATTGTGTGTGAATGAGACTGTGTGTGTGTGCCCTGCGATGGGTTGGCACTCCGTCCAGGGTGTATCCTGCCTTGATGCCCGATGACGCCTGAGATAGGCACAGGCTCCCCGTGACCCAGGGTAGTTCGGATAAGCGGTAGAAAATGAGTGAATGATCTCAGGGAGTTTTTCATCACCACCATTACCTCTGGCTTAATCACCAGGAATAATATTAATCTCAATATTAAACTTTGTCATTTTTATTCTGTATTCTATATAAATAAAACTGAAGTGAATTCATTTGAATCTCTCTAAAATGTGCTGTAATATTAAATCCCAGGTCTCACAATCTGTTCATACTCAGCACACTGTACTGTTTATCCGATAAAATCAGGGAGCTTTTACTTGCCACTGTCACCTCTGGATTTAGGAATAATACAGATAAAATGAAGGTTGTAAGAAGGTTGTATAATTTGCAAACCAATAAGAGTGGAATTCCAATGATTCAGCAGAGAAAGAACTGTATATCTTCACAAACAATCTCTCAAGCAATCCAAAGGTTCACTGCTCTCGCATCAAACAAATGATGAAAGCTTGAGTCTGTAGTTTTAGCATGAAAACTGTGATACACTGAGGCACTGGTGAAATAATGCATTACTAGCAGGAGGTGCTTACACTTTGAGTGCTTATTAGTAAGAAAGCCTTTAAAGAACTTTTGGAGCATGTTGGACATTTGCTCTGTCTTTGATAAAGTTTTTCTGTTTTATCTGTGGGAGAGAAGAGTGAGTCAGCAGATCTCTCTCACTCGCTCTGACCCTGATCCCAGCGTATGCTTTGTTTAACTTTAGACGTGACCAACAGCAGCATGGCACCACTACAAATACACACAGCTTTTGAAGCGTGTATGAAGAAACAAAGTCCACCCTGCTTGTCTCTACAACACATGTCCCCCAGAGCCCTTATCGGTGGGAAAATTCCCATCTGCCAAGGTTTACCTCATATACCCTTATATTACATATGAGGGACAAAAAGGGTGTGTGAGGGAGTGTTAGTGTCTTACTGATTGTGAGAAAAGTAAGCAAGTTAATGCATTACATAGAGTGCTCATAGCCCATATTTCCTACCATATATGTGATAAACGTTCACAGGGAAGAAAGAGCTGTTTGGGATTCAGCCAATGAATGTAAAGCTGAAACAGGAGCCACATATGATTCCTCCACACCCGCTGGGAAACACATATGAGCTAATGTGTAATTAGAGGTTACTATATTTTTTTCTGCCACAGAGGAGCCACCACGCCAGGAAACTTGTGTAGCTTTATATAACGACGCAATACTTTAAGGCTCTGCAAAACTGAGACAGCTCTGGGAGAGGCTTACTAACATGAATTACTCTCGGAGTCATCATTCTCTTGTAAACATGAATTTGCAGTTAATTCCTAGCTGTTTCTCAGAAGTTTAAGCATGCCATTCAAACACTATGCTTTAGTTAAGCCCAAAAGTCTGCTTTGGACACTTTAAACGGAGCAACAGCTTTTCTCCAGGGGGGAAATCTGAGGACGCATTTCCTCCCCCTGGTCTATAAACCCCCACACTCATGGTGCTGAAGAAACCCCACACTGGAAGAATATCAAAGCCGAGCATGTGTCTGCCTCATTTCCTCTCCCTGCGTCTCTCTGGGCTTTTGAAGGAATGACGGAGGGAAGTTTGGGCATGAAGGATCTGTAGTGTCTGATTATGTTAGGTTGTTGTGAGGAAAAGCCATGCAGACTTGGCATGCAGATTCTCATGAGTGCCTGGCACAGGTAGGTATGAAATAAAATGAGAGTGAGAAATCTCATGCAGGGAAAGTGTGGTAACAGCCAATGCAGCAAAGTGCTGACCAGAAAAATTACAAAAAACAAAACAAGAATCAACTGAATAGACTTATTGTATTGCTCTGTACTTATCTGTACTTATTGCTCATTATGAACAGAAGACACAAATTCTGCTGCAAGAAAGTCACCGTGTTGTCCGGTGCAGCAGGTATGCAGTGTTTACTGTGTAACTGAAACCAAGTAGGAAGCAATACATGTGAACAGTAAATATTTGTAATGGACAGGCATATAAATAGTGGGCCATCAACGTGACAGAAACTCACGCAGCCCAAAACACAGAAGTGTATTTTCTGTAAATTATCCCAAGGGCAGAGGCACAAGGCAACACAGACGCACACACAGTCATCGTTTTATTTCAAGGGGAAAATGACAAGCAATCATTAATCGACATATAAAACATTTGCACCAGTATGCATAACAAGCCTATGCAATGGCTTAAAATAAATACTTTTTAAGAACTTAAAGTACAGACAAATACAGAATACACGACAACAAAAAAATAAATCAGATGCAGACCGAAAAACAACGGTGCACATTTCAGAGAAACTGAAAGGAAAGAAAGAAAGAAGGATGTAAGGAAGGAAGGAAGCAAGGGTCAAAAAATGTCCAAGAACAGCTCCCTTGTCTGTCACTCCAAAAGTGTTGTATAAAATGTTTTGAAATACATTGTAAAATACAGAATCTTGCAAAAATTTTTCCCCACATTTTCTCAATGTTATTTTGACAACATTAGCTGGTATAATAGTGTGGTATAATCAGGACTTCTTATGAAGAGCAGGAAGAGAAGAAAGCGAATGTACAAATGTGCATTCGTATGTCTTTCATAAGTCTTCACATAGTATGGACTAAACCCTCCTGGTCTGCAGTCTGAGAACCTTATCAAAGCTTATCTTCCTCAGATATTTGCAAGCTGCAAAGGCAAAATGGGAGCGCCCATCCATTTGAGGCACCGACATACTTTGGAGTCCCTTGTACTCTCTCTCAGCTGCCAGTGACCAGCAGAGTAAGACAAAGAGAAGGGCAGAATATCTGGAGTTCCCATCTCCAGTTTTAGAACACATTAGCTTTTAGATCAGTTTTTCCTCACACTTCATTCACACGAGTGAATTTAGTTTCCACATGATGGTCTGCTCTTTGAAAAGAAAAAAAAAATAAAATTCTCGATCGACAGAGGTTTCATAAATGCAGGTTACAGTACACAGTATGCAGTATGCGATGTTAAAACGTTCACTGTTAGTTTCTAGTACACCGTCCCTTCTTCCAACACTAGCATGTAAACAAGTTCTTCCATCAATGCATTCTCCTTAAACTCAAGAAGATATCACAATTGCAGCGCATCACAATTCTCTTAAGAGTAAAATTACAATGTACTAAACTAAAAGCTGAGACCGGAAAGACCTCGAAAGACAGCAGATAACCAAGTCAGGCATGTTCACTTCACAGCTGCTGTTAGTTAACTACAAACTATGTAAATAAGAAAACTGTGTGTCATTGGCCCTGCTGCTGAGTTTCTGTTGAACGGGACAGAGTGTGTAAACAAAAGGCAAGATTGAGTGTGTACACGGAATTCCTACGCCAGACCCCACGAGTTTTGTCACCTGCGGTGTATTTTGAACAGTGGTGCATTGTTTCCAACAGAGCATTCAAACATTTTCAAAGTGCAAAGGCTACATACTGTACGACCTTTTACACCCCACTATAAGGTGTCTTAAATCATATTTTTAAACGAAACTTTAACTGAAAATTTCTAGGCACTGTTGAAAGTCCAGAGGCTTGTGTTGCAAGGAAAAAGCACTGAAAACCAGACTTATACAAAACAAAAATAACATGCTGGTTTTGTGGAGCAAAACAAGAACTTTCCTAAGCTTCACCAGATCGGACAGACTCTAAATCTAAAGGTTTGTCCTTCAGCGTGCATCAGGAGGTCTACACATGAAGTCAGTAATGTGTTGGTCCAAGGTTTCAAAGCCTTCAGCCTTCAAGCCATGATCTTTTGTGGGATCTCAATAGAGGCCTTCAGGAAGATAGCATTGTCACGGATGTAGTTCCTCTTGCGGATCTCCTCGTGCGAGACGAACTTGGGGTAGCCAAAGCCTAGCGCGCTCTCGTCCAGTGAGCTGCGGCTGCCACTGGGTTTCTGGAAGTTTTTCCAGTTTGGGTCCGGGTTGAACGTCTCAGTGATGTGCTGCGGTTTGGAGAGTGATGGATCACTCTGGTCCATAATGGAGAAAGTGACCTTGTAGGAAAAGGGCCACTCGAGAAGGTTGTCGTATTCGCCAGGCAGCACACGGATGTAGACGGAGAGATGTGAGCCTTCGCCGCTCCCGTTGCCGTTGAGGAAAGCGGATGCCTGCAGCTTATAGCCATAGCGGTGTGTGTAAAAGGGTGGACTGAAGAACTCATGGTTGCTGTGCATTTTGGCCTCCTGCAACTTGCGTGAGTAATCGTTCAGTTTCCAGATGAGTACACCATCATGGCTCACTGACAGCTCCTCCAGATCTCGCCGCAGCTCTGCGATCTCTTGCCGCTGACGACCTACCAGGTTGCACATCATGGTCAAGTGGGACTTGGTGGTTTCCTCCAGGTGTCGGCCAATCACCAGCTTTGGGCACTGGAAGTGATAGAGCATTTGTCAGTGGACATGGGTAAAGGAATACAAAGTGTAAAAAGCATAACACTTTTTGAGCTGTATTCACAGCCAGAGGAGCCTTTTATAGTAGGAGCCTTTATTTTGTCACATATACATTAAAGCTCAGTGAAATTCTTTCTTCATATTTCCCAACTTTGGGTTTGAAGTTTGGGTCAGGGCAAAGGGTCAGCCATGATACAGTGCCCCTGGAGCTGAGAGGGTTAAGGGCCTTGCACAAGGGCCCAACAGTGTCAGCTTGGCAGTGCTGGGGCTTGAACCCAGATCCTCCGATCAACAACCCAGAGCCATAACCACCTGAGTTACCTTAATGTGTAGCTCTGGTGCAAATTCACTCTCCATTTATACAACTGCTAAATTTTATTTTATAGGTGCCAGAATTCAGTTTATGCAAATACCCTGTAGATAGTCTGAAAAAATATAGTGCAAAGAGTGTACGTAGTGAAATAAAAACCACAGGTGTACTGAAAATGGCTGACAAGCGAGACAAATAAGAAACATTTGGCTCATCACACCATTGACTGATGTGTCATAGATTTCACACGGGCTGCCAAATGTAATACAATATGCAAGAAAGAGACGGTTTAAAAAATGTGAAAAGACTAAAATGACTAATACATGAACAAGAAGATTGCAAGAGGTGAAACACTCGAATCTAAGTCCAGTACACTCACAATATACTCCTGCATTGATTTTTGCAGAGTTGTAATTAACACATAAATTGCTGGTAATTAAAAAAAATATAGTTTCCACCATATTGTTCATTAGATATATAATATCATCTGATCAGCAGCACATTGTATTAATCTGTCCTGTCCTTCTATACAGTGAGATGATATTCAATGAAGCCACGAGACACTAAACTGGGGTTATGACATCATTTGTGTAAGATTTGATCTCTTTGCTGTTATGAGTCGTCAGATTAAGAAAACGTTTTTATGTTTATGCTATTTAGTAAAAAAAAACAAAAAACGGCTACAGTTTGAAGGTTAATCTGGACAAATCAGATTACTCATTTGTTACATATAGTGGTGGCTCAAGGCTCTGGGATGTTGATCAGAAGAAAGCCTTCCTACCCCAGCACTGCCAATCTGCCACTTTTGGGCCCTTGTGCAAGGCCCTTAACCCTCTCCCCTCAAGGGGTGTTGTAATCATGTGCTCTGACCCCAAACTTTAAATTTGAGATATGTGAAGAAATTCACTGTGCTGTAATGTCTATGTTATCTCATCACTTTTGACTTTAATAATTTGATCAGTAGATAATCAAATTAGCAACTTCTAGGGATTTAGTTAATGAAAAGAAATCAATGTAAATGAGTTTGGACAAGGCGTAAAGCAATACAAAGTGTTGAGCGGTACACAGGTAGAGGCAGATAACTTCAGAACTATGGATTACATTATTTTTCTAAATAAATGTAGTGTATAATTATCTAATGGAGGTTTTCCCTTCAGTGATGGGAAGGTAATGTTGAGTCACTTTATCTTCACTGCTCTGTGTTCAGTCTCCTCACCATTTTCTGAACACTGAGTTGAACTTTAAATGTAATGCCCAAATTCTTTTCGAAAAAAAAATTGACATTCAAAAATAGACCAAAATGTGTCTGTATCAGAGCTACGAGACGGTTGTGGTTTTTGTTCTTCTTGTTTTTAATCATTCAGGCAAAATCCTAAATCCCTGTAGTAACTGAAATGGACTAAAACTTAACTGTAGGGTAGTGGATTAGAACTCACTCGATGCTTGCATCCAGCTTCTTTAAAGGGACAGAGCACTAAAGCACTGCCGCAGCTTTCCTTTACATGGGTTGCGAGATCTTCACGGGCGATGTTGGGGGCACCACACTGGTTCGGGCACTGGACTGGGAAACGTGGGCAGTGGTACTGATGATTCTATAGAAAAGGCACAAAAACCAGAGTTACAATTTTAGCATTCATTCTGCATATTATATATATGTATGTATATATATGGGGTGTGACTGGCAAAACCCTCAGATAGTAAATATCAAGGACAAAACTGTATCAGTGGACTTAATAATACAAAATTATTAAATGGAAATCTCTTCTAATTTTTTATTTAAGGAGTAAAATATGCTAAAATCTGAAGTAAATTATTCCTATAGTACATCATTAGCTTGTCATGGAAAGCACAAGTCCTCGGTCAAGGAGATTATCAGGTGTCAGAATGATACGTTGCTTGTTAATGACATTATAGCTTTAAATAAAATTTGCTTCAGCGAACAGCTTCTGACTGATTTCAATCAAGAGTTTTAAGTGCTGTGGTATAATAAATATAAATGCACCAGAAAGCACAAGAGAGTTATCGGGTAAATCTGTGAGGGTAGTGTGTGTGTGTGTGTGTGTGTGTGTGTGTGTGTGTGTGTGTGTGTGTGTGTGTGTGTGAACAGAGGAGTGTGTGTGTGATGCAGGTGTCAGGCATAGAGACTTTTCCAGCTCAAGCTGTGACTCATTGGCACCAAATTCAGCTCTACTATGAATGCCCCTGTTCATATAGTCACAAGCCTCCTGCCATCCCACTCTTTGGAAGCTTCACCCTTATTCCTACATCACTGAGACCGTACTCTTCATTTACTAACACGCAAACATATACACACCACCTCTCCATCTTAAACACCTGAGTAAAGCTTTCTCAGGTTAAAGGTGACTTTACTCATCCCTCAGAGGAGGTTCCTGGTTATGTCGTGTAACTCACCTGGATGGTGTCGTAGACAAACTCTTTGCCGCAGTACTTGCATGGCTGTGTGCGTTTGGGACACTCAGACATGGTGTGCTGGGCCAGGAGTCTCCTCATCATCCTCGCTCCACACTTGTTCTCACAATACACACTCTCCTGGGGACAAATGCCCTGGTGATTCTGAGAGAGAGAAAAAACACCAAAAAGGCATAAGAAAGATTCAAAAGGAGAAAAAACCTTCCCAGACACATCACCTGGTTTAAACTGAAGCTCCAAACTACAATGTTAAATTTCACATAACTAGGCCATTTTTTTTTACTGATCTTGCAATTATTAATCAGGCGTCTAATTCGATCACACTGTTTGATCCCACAGAGTTAAAATAAACCCAGAAACCAATCTCTCCACTCTAACTAAACCAATTTCTCCACTCTAACACTGAGGTACCTTCAGTGTTAGAGTGGAGAAATTGGTTTAGTTTACTCCAAAACAAAGAACAATTTTGATTGGTCCACTAAACTAAGGCAGATTTCTCTTGTAGGTACCCAGAGAAAAAAAACTTGAGGTATTGCTAAGCCCATCTTCACACACTGCACAAGTTGAAACACCACCAACAGCGACCACTGTTTAACTGTTGTAAGGTGAGTACCTCGAAGGCCTCGCCGGTGAACTCGCTGCCGCAGAACTCGCACTTGACCTTGCGCTTGGGGCAGTCGTGCTGCAGGTGCTCGGGCAGGTCTCGGCGTGTCAGCTTGACGCTGCAGCGGTTAGGGCACGGGATCACATTGAATGCACAGGTAGAGAAATGGCTCTGTGGGGTAAAGCAAGGCAATAGGCAGGTTCAATAAACCTGCAAATGGCAGGCAGATGCAAGTGGAGGTCAAGGCAGAAGCAGGAGCAGAAACAGGCAGAAGGACACAAACAAACAAATAAGCATCTACCCATCCATCCGTTACACAGCTTATCCTACTAAGATGTGGGATTGTAGCCTAGTGATTAATATGATGGATTACTGATCAGAAGGTCATGAGCCTGAATCCCAGGACCACCGAGCTGCCACAGCTGGTCCCCTGAGCAAGGCCCTTAACCCTAAATTGATCGGCTGCCAAATGCCGTTAATGTACTGGGTCATGGGGAACCTGGAGTCTATCCCAGGAGACTGGGGGTACATCCTGGACAGGATGCCAGTTTATTACAGGATATACACACACATTATGGACAATTTAGAGATGCCAGTCAGTCTACAAAGCATGTCTGTGGACTGGGGGAGGAAACCCAAGATTCTCAGGAAAAGATCCAGGAAATCTCAGACACACGGAGAACTTGCACACTCCAAACAGACGGCCGAGGCAGGAATCGAACCCAATACAATCTTGTTATTTGTAGATTGTTATAACTATAACGTGAACTAAATCAACACAGTTTTTGTTAGTGGGCAATAATTATTAAGCATAGCTCAAAATGTTAGAAAAAAAGAGGAATACGTAAAGAGTGAACTGACCTGCAGCTGCTTCATCTGGCCGGTCCAGCGACAGCCTTCCTCACTGTGGATGCAGCGGATAGCTAGAGCCAGGATCTGCTGCTCCAGCTCGGGGTCAGGGTAGATCTGCACAACACAGCCAGAGGAAATGAGACTGACACCCAGACAAGATAGAAGCAAAATGATCTGAATGACAACTGGTGAAAAGCATCACTGTCTCTGAAACTCTAAATATGTCACACCATGTACATATGAGTGGTTTTAGATTTTGTATTATTTACACTTTAGACATTAATAGATACTATTTTAGGTTTTTCATGGCGACTCACAGTAGTGTAAGAACAACACGTTTTAGCTACAGGCTGAATAATGCAACTTCTTTCATGTTTTTTTTTTCAAAATAGTTACATAACAAGTTACATAATGCAGCATTATAACAGTGTGCTTTATTCCTTACAAAATACATAATAGCGGTGGGGTGGTGTGATGTATGTCCACGCTGAAGCTAAACATATCCTAAACATACTAAAGCTCTTTATTCCTCTTAAACCACATACATTTTCTAATATTAACATTTATTAATGTGTACTTTATACCGTTCCATTTAACGGTGTGTTTATCAACAAAGCCAGTTTAGTTACTTCTGATTTAGGTTAAAGAAGCTAAAAAGTCACTGTCTCATCAGTGTATCTTCTGTACACTTAAGGTTAACGAGAGGAAAGTGTATGAAGTCTGACACTCTCCATACTGCAGATGTTTCCTGTGCCAGTTGTTTCTATAGAAATGCTAACACATTTCTATAGTAACAAGCCCATTATTAGAAACCTGGATGCTGGAACACAAAATTAATTTTCTGATCCATTTTCTACTTCTGAGCAAAGAGAATTGAGAATCAAGAAGAGTGCTGTGGTATAAAATGTAAGATTCGCTACATAACCTTGTGCCCAGTTGAAATGAGCCACAGCCATCAGTACGCTAAGAGTAGTCCACTAAAGATGTCACACAAAGGAAGGGGTGGCGTTCGGAAAACTGCAAAACTACTGAACCATAGAATGTGCTGTTTGGTTATTTATTACACCAAACCTACATCTAAATAATATTCACTCCTAAAGCTGCCACAGACACGTCACTGTGCTGCAAGCAATGTTCCACTAATGTATTATTCATGACATTTTTTGTGGTGACGAGGACTTTTGACTAAATAAAAGGTTAGAGTTGTTTATTTAATAGGTTATATAAAGGACTGGGTTGAGTCGTCATATCCCTAAGTGTTGAGTGATCTTAATCCAGATTAATTAGACAGGGCTACAGAGGAGAAACGTCCTTCAGCCAAGACACGAGCGAGTCGAATACGTATGTTTACAACACTGTTAAAGTGAATATTGTTTGTCTTCTGTTCTACTTAAACATTAAGAAAGATGAGCAAATCAGCTCCAACCGCCAACCCCACAATTTAGCATAATAAATGGTAAAAAGTGTGCCATGTGGAGTCGGCCCTTTGAGAGGACGTAATCCGCTCAGAGTGAGTAAATTCACAAAATCTGACTTCATGTATCAAAGACTGGTTGCCAGAAATATTCCAGAGAACCAGAGTTCTGAATGCCTGAGGCGTCCAGGGATCTTGGATCACGAGGATGTTTGCGACTATTTTTGGGGAAACCAGGCAAGTGTGAGATAGCAAGAAGGAGTAATGTGTAAAGGTGTGTGTAGTGTACATTTAAATTCTCAAATTCTTATCTTGTTACAGCAGAAAAGAAACTCAGGTCCCAGCTAATTTCATGCTACTAGCAAGTAGGAAGTGAGGGTGGAATTGAGGGTGGGTTCTGTTTACGGGAACAACATTTCCAAAGATGACCTTAAAGTAGAGGAATGAAACAGGACCCTGAGGCAACATAAAGACACAGAACTACATAAGACAACTCAGGACTACGGGCTAAAAAGTCCTATTATAACCTATTTAAATAAATTAATCAACCCCTATCAATGTGTTAAGAGATGTTTGGGCATCTAAGAAACATTTTAGCTATTGAACACGATTGCACAGGGACATGAGGGACATTATTCACTGTTTTGCAGACCACAGTGGTGGTTCCAGTGGTTTAGGCTCTGGGTTGTTGGTTGGAAGGTTGGGGTTCAAGCCTCAGCACTGTCAAGCTGCCACTGTTGGGCAATTGACCATGTCCATTAATCCTCCCTGCTCCAGGGGCACGGCATCATAGCTGCCCCTGCAGTCTTACCCCAAATTCCTCAGCTGGGATATGTAAAGAAAAGAGTTTCACTGTGCTGTAATGAATATGTGGTGATAAAGGCTTTTATGCCCCAATTGCATTTCAATTCAATGCTTCCACCAACTGTTGCTATTATATAAGTCTATATACGGTTACAAGAACCCTGTTATTGTTTACAGAATGTGTACTGTTCAGAGCTATTTTTGTGTATCTGTCTTGTAGTGTTTTGTGTTTTGTCTGTCTGCACTGTCTTTTGTCTCGCACTGTTTGCACACGATGCACTTTATGTGGCTAGGACACGTTTGTATAAGTTAGCCTTAGCTCTGTGTTGTTGTATGTAGCACCACGGTCCTGGAGAAACATTTCATTTCACGATGTACTGCGTCTCACTTTGAAATGACAATAAAAGCTTCTTGATGAAGAGATGATACTTTTTTTTTAACCAAACTTTTACAGTTACGGGTCTGCTGGATCTGTTCTACTGTACTGCACAGCAACAGTAACTTAGCAACCAGCTAGCATTAGTTATATAAGCGATAACTCTACTGTTAATGAATGCCTTCCCAGAACAGGGATTAGTACGGTTCATGTTTTTTATTTAAACAATTAGTGTGTCTGTATATTAACTGATCTTAAACCAAGCTGCTATAAAGTGATGTAAAAGCCATGTGGGTTTGATGTCGCTTTGGAAACGAGGGAGGAAGGAACTGAAGACTACTTCAAGATGAAAAGATGCATTTAAACAGATGATTTTTTCTGTGGTTTTTACCATTTGGAGATGAGTGAATAAAAGTTCGGCTTTACTGTAGCACCGGACTTTAACTGAGAACATGTCTGACATTGTGATGTTTATTCTGAATAGTGGTTCATTCAATAATGAACGTGGAAGCGGGGGTGTGGTCGAGCGTTGGTTCTGGAAGTAGGGCGTAGCCGAGGGAGGCGAGCGGTAATGATCGCACACCTTGTGTTGCAGTGAGCTGCGGCAGGGATTAAAGTGGGAGAGATGAGAGCCGGATGGTGAGAGAGCTGAACACAGAGTGTGTGTGATGTTAAATTGCAGAAAACTGACTGTAACATATTTTAGTTCAGAGTTTCTCAAGCCAGTTTCCTTTTTCCTAAACCCTCTGAAAACACCATGGTGGAATAACGATCCAACTCAAGACTTTAAATTCTAAGAGTGTTCGTTGCCCGTGATCGTACAGCCCGATTAAATGCTTTGAAACAAACCAAAACTCTAATTAAAGACATCAGGGTGTAGTGCAAAGATGATCCAAAAACACAGGTTGTAATTTTCTCCCATAAATAGATTGGAGAAAGTAATACTTTTGGGAAAGCTACAGTAAAGAAAGTCTTTAGATAAATCTCCCAGAAATAGCATGGTTTCTTCTTCTTCTTTTTTTTTTGTCTTGCCACAACCTCCCCCACAACCATATCTAGAGCTCATTACAGTTTCCGTCTTGACATCACGACTACGTTGAACAAACAAAGAGCTAGCATTAAATCATTGTCGGAATTCAGACATATTCGCATCGGGTGCCACGCAGAGACATTTGCCGTGCCGTCCTCTTTGTTTTCGCAGAGGCAAATCAAAGTGGAGAATAATTGAGATGATTCATCCTGTGTTCTCTTTCCGAACACCTCCTCGTCCTACATCTGCCCTCCTACTTCCACAGTTGATATTCCCAGGTCAATAAGAGATTTGTTGTCGTGTCACCTGCAGACGTTTGCAGGCTTTGACTGAGACTGAAAATGACAAACTGTCTACACGCCTGCAGCGCTCCGTGTCTTACCTTGGGTCATAATCTGATTATAGCAGCATTGGGATTAGAGGAACACACTGCAGGGTCACAACAGGAAGTGATGTTTCAGAATGGCATAAAAGTGTAGTGCAGATTGGTGAAGGGTTTAATAGTTTACCTTAGCGTAGTCCAGGGGGAGCTGGTCCTCGGGGCACTTGAATACCCCCTCACTTCAAAGAGAAGAAACACACACACACACACACACATTAATGTAATCCTGTCTGTAACGCAGTACACATACAGTATCACTGATGCACAGACAAAAATCTGGGCTACAATTTTTTAAATATTTATTCTGTACTCTAATACGCGGATCTGTATGAACACAAAAGGAGTGTTAAATCGACACAGGTTCAGAAATGTGCTGAGCTGAGTACAGAAATACGTGGCCTGATTCCCAGCCTGCCTCAACCATCAGCACTACACCAACACATCCAGATTATATTCTCTAAACAGCTGGCTTTAATGCACACATTCTATTCAATGTAATAACTTAATACAGTCGCAAAGCATAGAACTATAAAAATTCTAAATAAAGTTTAAAATGAAATGTATATTTATTCCTAATCAGCAAACCAAGCTTTTAAGTTATTTATTAGTTTGAGCATCAACATCATTTCTGGATTCATTATAGATTATATTCTATCTAGAACTGAACAAGGCTAAAACGTATCAGTGACTCTTTTCTCACTCAGTGTAACTCATTGCTTTATTCCCAGAAACAGAAACAGATAAAAACTAGACATTTACATCTCAGAAATCCTGAGCTGTGTGCCTTGTCTTCCACAGGGAAATGACTATATGGGGAGGGTCATGCTGGACTCGATAAGAGGGAGGGAGGGAGAGGGAGGGGGGGGAGAGAGAGAGAGAGAGAGAGAGAGAGAGAGAGAGAGAGAGAGAGAGAGAGAGGGGATCTGCAGCATATCTGCTTGTAGTGCAATATTCACAATGGCAAATCCTGGATGTGAGAGTAGATTTAAGTAGTGTGTGTGTGTGTGTGTGTGTGTGTGTGTGTGTGTGTGTGTGTGTGTGTGTGTGTGTGTGTGTGTGTGTAGCATGTTCAGTCCTGTTAAAAAACCTAACTGCTTGTCTGAAGAACTGATTTGAAACATGAAACTTGTTTTGGAGACCTGATCAGCAGACAGAAATGTCCAGCATGATGTTATGATGTTGGTAAAGCATGAAGCAGTGACATTATTTCATTCTGATGAACAGAGATCATCACTACACTGAGTAGATCTGAAAGGAGAACAAGTGACAATGAAGCCAGCGCTTTAGTACAGCCAGTCAGTGGGATTATGCTCTAAGGCTGGAAGCTACATGTTTCACAACCAGCTACTGTCTAAGAACTGTTAGTGTCTAATGAATAAACGTCCCTGACATCCTTGCCATCCTTTAAGGCCATAAATAGACTGAAAAACAATGGAATCAGCAGCTTGGGATCTAACGAGCGTGAAGAATCCTACAATGGTCCCATTCAGCCTCAAGTGTCCTTAATCTGCTGTAGCTGAAATGTCACCTGATCAGGAGCAACATAGGACACAACAAGCCTCCAGCCTCATCTGGTGAAAGCTGACTGCATGCTGTCCTTCTGCTCCATTAAGGTCACTGTGTCATAAGGGCAGTAGGTGCGAGATTAATACCCATGGTGGGGTCTTGAAAAAAAGACCAACCGATGTGGATGTGCTGGTGAATAAAGCAGATTATTACTGGTCCACTTGACTTCTTCAGATTAGTTGTAATCAGAGTCCCCTGCTGATGAGCGCCACTCAAACAGGAAGTGAGTCGCCGATGCGGAAATACGAGCAGAAACACGCTGCTTTGTGATTTAAGGCAATTAAGATTAGGACAAAAACAAACAACCTGCTTTGCTACGGCCCTGACGAGAAGAACAGAAGTCATTTTGTAGGTTGTATGTAAACTAAGGATATTGTGCAAATCTTACACAAGCGACCCTTAGTGAGCATCGAGGCAGGAAGATTACGTGTCCAGGTTGTTCTACATTTACCTGGAGAACATGCAGGATCAGTAAATGAGTCACCACTGAATTTGTTCTTCTTCTCTTCTACAACACTCAGAAAGAAAAATCTTGCAAAGCAAAAGTATTTATTTGATTGAACGATGAATTAAAATTTGCTTGACGGTGCTGCGGTGCTCCTCAATGCTGTAATTACAGCACACGCTTCTCCGTCTCGAGCCCACGGTCTGCTGCACTACGCAAATCGAGGGATTCTTCAGCTTGCATTGATCACATGAATCTGGAATATAGAAGCACAAACCGGGAACGAAACAAAAACATAGAAAATCTCATCTCTCCTGCTACCACGAGACAGAGTCACCTCTCACTTAATAAAGACGCCTGCCAGAAGACAATAATAAACTTTAAGTGCCATGTGAAGAGAAACGACGACTTGCTCGAGCATGAACACCGTGTGTGTTTGTTTTAACAAAGTAACTGATTTATGTATGAGACCAACAATACTTTATTAAAGTATGTTAAATGTTATGTTTTAGACTGTTCAATTAACCAAAACATGACTGTACGAGCACAATGGAGTGTGATTTGTTGATATCTGTCCAGCTGGGGACCTCAGATCATTTATTAAATCTTGAGGGAAAAATCACATTTTCAGAAGTACTGAGGTAGGAGGTTAAGGTGCTGGACTACTGATGGGAAGGTTGTAAGTTTGAATCCCAGGTCTGCCAAGCTACCCACTGCTGCTGGACCCCTGAGCAAGGCCCTCAACCCTCAATCGCTTGTATTAAAAAAGATAAAAGAGAGACAGAGAACAAGAGAAAGAAAGGTGTTGGACTACTGATCGGAAAGGTTGAGAGCTCAAATCAATGGTCTGCCAAACTACCGCTGCTGGGCCCCTGAGCAAGGCCCTCAGTTAACACTCAGGTGGAGTGGTTAAGACTGGTCTAATCAGGCAGACAGGACAGCTGCTCTGGTGCATCTGCGACAGGACAGAGGGGACATCTGGGGGAACTTCATTTCCCAGTCCCTCATAAATGATTAAGAATATGTGTAGATGGTTGCAGCACTGGAGCAATTAACAGTATTAATTTAGCACAAGGATGAGAACAAACACACATAAAAAAGCTTGCAGGCAGCCAAATGAGTGCCTTTTGGAAAAGTTTCCTTTTTAAAAAAAAAAAAAAAAAAAAAGCTTTCGTGCAGTGTTGGGAGTTTTTAATATCTGCTTTTTAATCCTCCTTCTCGTGGTGGCTGAAATTCTCTGCCGTGCCCTGAAGCGGACATTAGAGAATCCGCTATTGCTATAGATGTGGACAGCCATCACAACACTGCAAGAAGACTCACTGTACTGCTTCTGACACACGGGAGAACGGAGGAGCGGCCGATCGTGACAAAGGCGGACCCTGAAGTCGATCCTTTAGTGAGTTTTTCTGTCCTGTTTTGCTCTTTTGCAGCCACGTTCTGTCTAATTGCGATGCAGAACGAGTCGCACAAACGAGTGGATCGTGAGTGAATCATCCAGTACGTCAGCTCTTCCTGAGCTGCACTACAGTGTGCAGTGATACCTCATGTATTAGCCAAGTGCTTTAAAGATCTATCTACTACCATCTCTGTTATACCAGAACTGATCTGGTTTACTTTTGTGGCATTTGTCAGACGTCCTTATCCAGAATGACTTAGGTTTATATGTTATTTTATCCAACTGAGCAGAGTTAAGAGTCAACACAACCTTCTGTTCAGTGCTAGTTGTGTTCAGCTGAGACTCTGCTGAGAGCACGAGAGAAAGAAAGATAGAGAGAGGAACTGCAGCTCGTCTTGCGGTGATAATAGATTAGTGTGTAGAGAGGTCTTTGTGTGTGTGTGTGTGTGTGTGTGTGTGTGTGTGTGTGTGTGTGTGTGTGTGAGAGAGAGAGAGAGACTGGAAAGCTCACAGTATTAGGCCTGTTACATCACCTCACAATTCTCTCCGTAGTGACAATAGCATGAGTGGTGATTTCGAGCTCCTGATTTAAAAGGATGTGTGTGTGTGTGTGTGTGTGTGTGTGTGTGTGTGTGTGTGTGTGTGTGTGTGTGTGTGTGTGTGTGTGTGTGAGCAGAAACATGTGTTTGTACCATGTGCTCAGAACAGAGTAACAAGTCCCTCACGTTTGTCTGTTGTGGAAGTTTGCTGTCCAGCTCTAATAGGAAATACTACCAGTCAGGATGCTGTACAGGATGTTTTACGGGACAGAACTCTACTCAGACAGAACTCTACTCAGACAGAACTCTACTCAGACAGAACTCTACACCGACAGAACTCTACTCAGACAGAACTCTATACCGACAGAACTCTACACCGACAGAACTCTACACCGACAGAACTCTACTCAGACAGAACTCTACTCAGACAGAACTCTACACCGACAGAACTCTACACCGACAGAACTCTACACCGACAGAACTCTACTCAGACAGAACTCTATACCGACAGAACTCTATACCGACAGAACTCTACTCAGACAGAACTCTCGGGACAGAACTCTACACCGACAGAACACTCGGGACAGAACTCTACTCAGACAGAACTCTCGGGACAGAACTCTCGGGACAGAACTCTCGGGACAGAACTCTACACCAACAGAACACTCGGGACAGAACTCTACTCAGACAGAACTCTCGGGACAGAACTCTACTCAGACAGAACTCTCGGGACAGAACTCTACTCAAACAGAACACTCGGGACAGAACTCTACACCGACAGAACACTCGGGACAGAACTCTACTCAGACAGAACTCTCGGGACAGAACTCTACTCAGACAGAACTCTCCTCAGACAGAACTCTCGGGACAGAACTCTCGGGACAGAACTCTCGGGACAGAACTCTCGGGACAGAACTCTACACCAACAGAACACTCGGGACAGAACTCTACTCAGACAGAACACTCGGGACAGAACTCTACTCAGACAGAACACTCGGGAGCAGGGAGGGTTAAGGGCCTTGCTCAAGGACCCAACAGTGGCAGCTTGGCAGTGATGGGACTTGAACCCTGATCCTCCAATTAACAATCCAGAGCCTTAACTGCTTGAAACACCACTGCCCCATTGGTCTCTCTCTCTCTCTCTCTCTCTCTCTCTCTCTCTCTCTCTCTCTCTCTCTCTCTCTCTCTCTCATTCTTTCTCTTCTCTTTCTCTCTCTCTCTCTCTCTCTCTCTCTCTCTCTCTACATTAACACGATCTCAATGAAAATGCTGCTTGTTGCTGTAGCTGCATCTCTGAGTCAAGAATTTCTGATCATAGTGAGACACAATGAATCTCTCCAATTGTCTGACGTTTGCTGAGTAACAAGATGAACATTACATGGCATCTGGAGCATCTGATTTTTCAGTATGTGAGGTGTCTGTAATCTGAGGTCTGCAAAATCTCAGTACTGGAACTAACGTCATCTTTAACAGGAAATGAAAGGGTCGATGTAGTCGATTGGGCAGGAAACTAAATCAAATTTCAAAATCAAATATTGTGGAACCTGACCCCACATTAGAAACCTAAATGGTAACGTCATGTGTATCAGGAGCAGGAACTTTCTCTCACGCCTCATATTTTGACTGCAAATGGAGCAGGAAATGGGTTTGTAGCGTCATAATGAGTAAAGATTTTGACTGAAAAACAGTATTTACACTGTTGTAATGAGAGAAGAGGAGGCTGATTACGCTCAGGACAAGTTTCTGTCAAAACACTATGACGTGTAATTCACTTGCCATTTGAGATTCAAAGGCAGTTCAGTCACCGGCTTTGACACGAGTGATACCGCAGGTCGCGCAGGTTCACGCTTACGTCATGGTTCTCCGCTCCATGCGCTTCTCCCTGCATCGTCAGCGCTGACATTTCAGAGAACAGTTGCCATCTGTGATCTAATCCACACAGTGACTCCATGCTAAAAGGTTAGCAAAATATCTACATTTCTGCCCCAAATGTCAGCTTCTTTAACCTCATTGATGATTTCTGAGGTTGTTTACGACTCAGACGAGGTGACTGACACACGGCTCCCGCTGTTTTAATACAATTCCCAATTCATCCTAATGCATTAAACCTGAAGCCTAAGTTAAAATACTTTTTGATATCATAGAACTGAGTGGAGTTGCTGAAGCATTAAAGAAGGCCATGATATCAATCTTGCATGATGGACTCAAGTGCTGACATCGCACTGGATCAACATCAACACCTTCACCGATAAAACACTCTTGAGCTACACTTTTAACCACCTCGGCCC
Source organism: Tachysurus fulvidraco (assembly GCF_022655615.1). Classification (NCBI taxonomy): domain Eukaryota; kingdom Metazoa; phylum Chordata; class Actinopteri; order Siluriformes; family Bagridae; genus Tachysurus; species Tachysurus fulvidraco. The sequence goes on along the minus strand of NC_062528.1, from coordinate 5,110,438 downwards.
GACTAAACGCCTGCGTGAGCTGAAGTAAAGAGAAGAGCTGAGCAATACCACTGAATTCATATCCGATCTTAAATGGTACCACGTGCGGTGACGTATTTTTCCTTCGTTTTATACAAAAACAGGTAATCAAATAGAATGAAGAGAAAAAAGGGATGAAAAAATAGAAAAGAACACAATAATGAAATGAAATAAATAGAAAAAATATGTATATAATTTTGCGATACTTCACAATACAATTTAGGATTGGTATCATAATATATTATTCCTTTAGAACTAAATGGAACTAAAAGTGAGGAAAAAAACCCCAAAAACTTGACATGCTTGTGACTTCTATTGAAAAATAAATAGAAAAATATTCCACGCTACTTGCATTACATAACAAGTCTAATGTGATGATCAGGACCTGATGGTTTGGTTAGTTAGTTTGTTGTTTTTTAAAAAAAGAAAATCTGTAGCACAAAAGCCTAAGAGAATTCACTTCGTGTTTGAATGACAGCATGCAGCTCAAACACTCAACTAATTCTGGGTCATGAACAATGGCAGTGTGCTGCGTCTGAGACGAGAGAAATCAATTCTGTTTCATTAGTTCCTGCTGTATTTGCTGAAGCAATCTTCCTGATGGAGCTGGAGCACTTCATGCATGGCTGGATACCTCGTTTCAGCCTCACTGCTGACCAGAGCACCAGAATTACAGCCTGAACACGCTGCTTTCCTACCAGGAGTCCGTGAAGATGGAAGAAAGCGGAGATTCGACTGCGTCTTAAATCTCTTAAATCTTTTAGGAGACGTTTTATTACAAAGTCAAAAAGTTTTGCTGGGTCTTCACCAGAGGATCTACATCTTATTTTAGCTTCTAGGTCACTTCGAGATCTACGGAGTAGATCCTGTAGCAGTACAGACCAGAATCAGTGACTCCAAACTAGAACATGTGGTTTCTCATTCAGCTTTGTTCTGGTCCCTCAAAACTGTTTAATAACGTCAGTCTAAACAATTCATCTGGATATACAGTTAAGCTTAAATCAGTAATGTTCCTTCTAAACTACTTTTGTCTCTCTCTCATTCTCTTTCTCTCTCCCTCTCTCTCTCGTTCTCTTGTTGTCTCTATTTCTCTCTCTCTTTCTCCCCCTCTCTCTTTCTGTCTCACTCATTCTCTTTCTGTCTCTCTCTCTCTTTCTCCTTCTCTCTCTCTCGTTCTCTCTCTCTCTCTCTCTCTCTCTCTCTCTCTCTCTCTCTCTCAATCTCTATCGTTCTTATTCTCTTTCTCTCTCTCTCTCCCTCTCATTCTTTCTCTCTCGTTCTCGTTCTCTTTCTTTTTCTCTCTCTCCCTACATTAACACGATCTCAATGAAAATGCTGCTTGTTGCTGTAGCTGCATCTCTGAGTCAATAATTTCTGATCATAGTGAGACACAATGAATCTCTCCAATCGTCTGACGTTTGCTGAGTAACAAGATGAACATTACGTGGCTGCTTTACATTCAGAGGCACTGACAAAGAGGAGTATTTGATTCTTCAGTATGTGAGGTGTCTGTAATCTGAGGTCCTTAGGAGACTGATCTGAGGTTTTTAGGAGACGTTTTTAGGAAGTCAAAACATTTCGCTGTGCTTTTAGCTCCTCTGCCGTTGTTTCCAGGAACTTGTGGATCTCCAGGAGCTTGTAGTTTTCTCATTCAGCTTTGTTCTGGTCACTCAAAAGTATTTCATAATGTCTGTCTATACAGTTCCTCTGGTCTTTCAGTAAGGTTAAATTAGTAAAGTTCCATCTAAACATTGCTAGTAAAATTTCCTCCTCTGGAACAGGAAGTGAAAGGATCGATGGATTCCATCAGGCAGGAAACAAAATCAAACCCAGTTCCTGCAGTGGAACGTGACCCCACATCAGACACCTAAATGGTCACTTCATGTATTTCAGCAGTGTTTGAAAAGAAGACAAGAGGTGGAAACAGGAGAGATTCATGCTTCCGGTGCAACTCCGTAGGTGTGAAACTCTCCCACCGAATGAAAACAAACCTCACAGCTCCTACTTTCATGCCCACCTTCTCTTCCTTAATCCTTCACTCTGACCCTTGTCTTTCATCCCCCACACACCCTTTTCACACGTCACCTGATTTCACGCACACACACACAAATTGTTTAGACCGAATAACTTTTTTTCCTCATTGAATTACTGACAGTATTCCGAAAGTTCCTGTGCAGAAAAGTGATTAAAAGCTGAGATCAGTGATCCAGGAGCAGGACATCACCTGGCTGAAGAGCTTACTGAAAACAAGTCTGCCCAGATCATCATGGCACTTCAAAAGGTGTCAGTGAGCCCTTCTTAAACTGCAACAAAAGCCTTCACAATTCTAATTCTGGCTGAGAGGCAGCTCACGGGAGACGCAGAAGGGATTTAGGAAAAGATTTCAGCTCTAAAAATAACGCTGTAAGAATTAAAGCCATTGCTAATAGCTGTTCAGGTGTTCAGAAGCACGATGTCCTATTTATTTCAAATACATGACCGTTTGTTGATAATGTCCAATTACTTTATGTCCATTGTCTAAGGTTGACTCCATTGACTTATATTTAAATGTGTTTGTATTTATCCCTGATAAACAAGCCTGAGGTGACTGAGGTGAGGAAAAACTCCCTTTGGGGAAGAGGAAGAAACCTTTAGAGCAGGGGTGTAATTATATTTGGCCTGATAGATCATATCAAATGTGCATTACAGCTGACTAGCCGCATGCTCCGCTAACACTACAAATCCCAGAATGCCTTGCCACTGTATTGACGCGTAGTCACGAACAGCAAGCGCCCCTCATTCTCTGTTGACAGTCGTTAACAACCATGTTACAGTCACATCGGGCAACTTAATTCACCCTCCACAAAAATGGCCAAACGAAAGATGGACAATAGGAGCTTTCAAGACAGGTGGGAGGCAGATTATCTGTTCACGAATATAAAGGACAGATCTGTTTGTATTGTGTGCTAACGGAGCTGTAACGAAAGGATATAACATAAGAAGACACTATGAAACGAAACATTATGAGAAGTATAAGGACCTGGACGTAAAGCAGAAGCTCCAGAAGGCGGAGGAGATGAAAAAAGTCTGGTTTCCCGTCAGACTATGTTCTGAAAGCTAAATCAAAAAGTGAAGCTGCTGTAAAGGCTGTAAAGCTTTATTGTGGCGGCAGAGACGGCAAAATCTGTCCGGCCCTTTAATGAGGGAGAGTTTGTCAAAAAGTGTATGGTCAAAGTTTGCGAAATGAACACCACTGATGTGTCAAGTTTAATTTCAAGTTTAATTTCTTATGTGTTTGTAATATCAAGCTCTGGTTGTTCCAAATCCTGTGTTTAAGCAAAACTAAAGTTTGTTTTCATATGAAAAAGGTTGAACATTACAGATCAATTTTTCAATAAATATTCAGTTTGGCCCGTGACTTTATCTCAGTTTTATATTTTGGCCCACTGTGAATTTGAGTTTGACTCCCCTGGTTTAGAGGAACCAGACTCAAACGTGAACCTCATCCTTATTTGGGTGACACTGAAGGGTGTGATTATAAACTTTTATAAACACCAGAGAGTGTTCTTATGAATAATTTCCTTTCTACAGTCAGATACAGTCTGATAATTGTGTATTGATTAGGAGGTTGCTGTCCTTAAAGACCACATGGAGTTGGTATCTTCTCTTTGAATGAGTGAGATCTTCATGACACGGAACACAACCGGAGCTGGTACAGTACAATCTCTATATGCCTCAAGATGGGTACAAAAAAAGAAGCAAGTGAAGAGGAATTTGTCAATTTTTAATATTTATGGAGCTGACAAAATTTGTTTTCCTGTACAAGTTTTGTTGTGCTCTCTCTTTCGCACAATCCAGTGAATAAATGTTTTTCCTATTTTCCAGCATGACCCAGCATGTTTTAACTGGAATAATAGATAGCTCCCAGGTTCTAACCCACATGCTTTCAGAATAAATACCTGTTCGTTCAGTGCTTTATTGTCTAAACCACCGTGAAGACAGAGAGATGTCACGCTAGATGCATGAAATGAAAAGAAAAATAAATAATGACCTTTTTTCAAATCAGGTACAAACATCAAGTATTTCATTCTTCTTCTAGCTCAGAAATTTCTTAGTTTAAAAATGTTCGTAGTCATATGTACGTAGATTTTGTTGAAGCTTCGACCTAAATGTTTATGACATTTGGGTCAGCATGCAGATTATCCTGATTATCCTGAGCGTTTCTGATGCTGATTTAAAAAATCCAGACATTTACTTCGATCAGCAGTAACCGATGAAGAGCATATTAAGAGGATATAAGTGCAATTTAGATTTAGGTTGATATCATGAACAGCAAATTAGCAGCAAATGAGAAGTAAAGGCTCTGGGGCTCAGTCTGTGAAGGGCAGACTTGGTGGAGGTTTTACTCCATCACATCTAAGCATCTGTGGGGGGAAAAAAAAAAGAAAAATCGTCCACGTTTTTTTGACGTTAATAAGGTCGTACGTTAACGTCAAATTCCTGCCTTCCGTTTCCTCATTAGCATCTAAAGACGCTTCAGGTGATAGATGGAAGCGAGAGCTACGCAGAGGTTTTTGAACTGATCGATTTTCCAGTGAGTCAGTTAGTTAAGAGTTGTTCAAAAGTATAGCTGTGTTTCAGAGGAAGTTAATAATTTTGCTCGTTATCTTCAGCTGAGTAACTGGTGGGCTGAGTCACAGGTTGCGCTATGGCACGGCAACACTGCCACGCACATAATGTGTGATGAGTCATTTCCACCATGCTGAAACTCACGCCCCAAAACTTTCCTCCTTTGCAGCTGCTTCCTACTCTGTTTCAGCAATTTATCAAATTCTTCAAATCAGAAAGTGGACGTGTGCTTAACATAATGATCTAAATGCAAGTCTAGCTTCTACTGCCAAGGCAATGTAATCCGAGAGGGGAAAAAATGCTTGTTGATCATTTATCAATCAGCACACTCAGCCCGGGCTCTGACTTACTGCGAGCGCCGCTGTGGATGCCATGGCAACCAGGGAAAGTGAGGTCCTTGGGATCAGGTGTACAAGTTTGTTTGCTTGTACAGACATATAGCTGAGACAATCTCAAACACGCTCTCACCTCCCCATCAAACAGATCCAAACAGGTAACATCTGCACAGTGGGGTATATCGGGTAAAACATCTGCCACCAAGAGATGGGTTGAAACCACCGAGTGCCTTGGTCCGTTCTTTAAAGGTACTTAGAAACAAGCAGCAATGTGAAAAAGTGCAACTGTTTAGAGTTTATCAGAACCATGAACAGTGCTGTAAGAACCGTGGCTGTAAATAATGCACAAATTTGCTTTAGAAACCTGAGTAATGAAATGTCACTCCAAAGTTTTTCTCTGGCTGCAAAGTGTTCAATTAGGAAAGCAGGAAATTCATCAGCTAATGAATCAGCTGGAACAGTTTACTAAGGGTTTTTTCCCCCTCTATTTTATCTCACTGGAGTAATCAATGGTCTGGCTGTGTCACTCGAGGACATGTGCTCAGACGGTCATTTTGATAAATCTGAAAGCTGGCAGTGAGCCAGACGAATGGCACATACACGGTGACATGCTTGAGTAGGCTGCTAACAGACCCACCTTGGTATAACAGAATAGATCCGTTGTGCTTGGAAAGGAAGGAAGCCACCACAGATGCTCTTTTCTCTGAGGAACAGAAGCGGAGGCGCTGACCTTAACCGGACGTGCTGGCAGTAACGGTGAACGAGTGCAGCACCTGTTGCAGCCTTAAAGAGGACCTTTCACAGAACAGGTGCCCCTGAGCCAGAGATCCACACGTTCCTGCTCAGCGCTCCTCCAGCTGCTCGCTCTCATCCCGAGTCCGGTCACGCTCGTCTATCAACTACACAACAAGTCTTTTCACACTGCTCAGCGCATGCAGACTCACACTACAGATTTCTGTCAAGACATTTGTTAGCATTGGAGATACGACACGGCGAGGTCACTGCAAACCGAAACCGACACTGGAGGTTAGCGGCTGGTACGGAACAGGGAAGGTGGGTGTGGAGATCAGCGAGGAACAGCACTAACCTGTGCAGATGGACTGTGGGAGAAAGGAGCGCTGTGCAGGTGTAACAAAAACACAGGAGAACAATTCTGCTAGACTATCAGATCCCACGCACTAGGGGTCATCTGAATAAACTACTTATTTGTCTGACTGGAAGATATAATAATAATAATAATAATAACAACAACAACAACAACAACAACAACTGGGATAAATGGCATCCTAATGGTTTCCCATTATTACTATTCATTATCTGTTTGGACAGTAACATAGCTATATTTCATCCTGGACAGTTTTATTTGAATTAAACTTTTAACAATTCACATTGTCTCAAAGCAGCTTTACAGAAGTATAGAAACAGAATAAATATGGTAAAGTTTAATACTAAGTTACTATATATCTCTAACATGTATCCCTGATGAACAAGAAGGTGATGTTGGCAAGGAAAATCTCCCTTTGAGGAACCAGACGCTGAAGTGAACCTCATCTTCATTTGGGTGACACCGGACAGTAACTTATGTAAATGTAAGCAATGTCCATTCTACAACAGCTTGTAATCGAGTTGAATCGTCAGCGCAATTTCCGAGTTCACCACAGACCCAACACTAAAAAGCCGTAAAGCTGACCCACCCGACAGTAGCTCAAAGTTGGGGTGACAGTCTTCAGTTGGTACCTTTCCACAGAAATTCCCAGAGTTACATGCAGATCTATGCCCAGCAGAGTGCACACCAGATGATGAGACTCCAACCAGTGTAGGATGTCGTTTTCCTGCCTCAGCCCAAAGACATGAACTGTAGAAAGATTAGCACTAAATTGTCCATAGTGTGTGAATGTGTGTGTAATCGTGCTCTGTGATGGTCTGCCGTCCCATCCAGGTTGTACCTGGCCTTGTGCTGGGATAGACTCCAGGTTCCCTGTGACCCAGTAGGGAAAGTGGTGTAGAAAATGGATTATTAGGTGGATGGATGGATGGATGGATGGATGGATGGATGGATGGATGGATGAAAAATGTCTTACTGTTGGGCAAATAATCCAGTCCAACATTTCCCAACATCCGGAATAACATATTGAGTTAAACAGGGTCAAGTTTAAAACTATAGAATGTAAGAAAACAGTGAAATAGTTTGAACTTAGGAGAATTGAACTTAAAAGACAAATCTATTCTTGCAATAACTTTCTTACAGTAACTGCTCCACCAAACGGAATCAATAAATGAGTCTATATGTTAGAATCCATCTACAATGACTAGAAGTGTTCAGAAGGTTCACTTTCAGCTCAACCCTGGTTGTCTGCTGGAAAATGCAACTTGGGCCACGTTCACACTGCAAGTCTTAATGCTCAATTCGGATATTTTGCTCAGATCTGATTTTTTTGTTTGGCTGTTAACATTACCTTTTAAAATGTGGCCTATATGAGATACCAGTGTGAACTGTTTGCTATTTCTTTTCAAAATTTTCAACTTTTGATTATTTGATCCATTTTGTAGGCGTAGTCATGTTTGTCTGCGTACTCGCCGGCGCATAATTGTGACGAATGTCGATGTAGATTGACGTAAAAGTCGCATCAAATCCGCCTTGGTTGTTCACACTGCGGCCACATTGGAAAAAATCTGAATTGGGTCTGATTCAGGACCACATATGGAAGTGGTCTGAATCTGATTTGAAAAAGATCTGGGCTAGATTTGAATGTTCACACTACTCCTGAAGAAGTCTGACCTGGTCACTTGACCCCCAAAAAATCAGATTTAAGCCACTTTTACCTGCAGTGTGAACGTGGCTTTGGTCCCAGCTTTACTTCCAAATCAGACTTATTTATAACGAATATGTTTGATTATTAGTCAATGTGTTAGTGTCCCAACATGATTAATTATAAGGCACTAAATCTGATTTATTTTACGTAGGCAGCAGATCAGTTCCCTTCCATATAGAAAATCTCATGCTGAGTTTTGCAGGTGAAAGTATATGGAGCTGTAATAAACCCAGAGACTGTGGATCGTTAGAGGTTTGAATGTCGACGGATTCTTCTGCAAGTATTTATGCAGGCAACAACAACAGGAAATGAATTGCTTTTTTAAACAAATGAAGATCACTTTGTTGTTGCTCAAGTTCCAAGTATCTACCTCGCTTCACCGGTGTTCATGACGTCCACCAAAGAAAACAAATCAGACTGGACGTCTGCTCATAGTCTGAAAGCGTCCATTCCTTTTACAGCTGAGCGCTTCTTCTACTATACTGCATGCACTCGTAAGGCTTAATAATCTGACATAACAGATAAAGTAAGTGACTCAGGGTTAGAAGTACAAGTCTAAACAATCTTAAAGGGAACAACATGCTGAGAATATGAGCTCTAAATGCACCCAAATCGGTCCAACAGGTCTGTCAATGTTCTTGTCATACTTTCATGCAAATCTGTACAAGTTCAGTCACACACCTAAAACAAATCCCAGTTCAGCTGTTAAACTTATACTGGTCCCAGCAGGCTCCATATGTACAGTAAGTGTACTTTAGCACATAGCTCGAATAATTCAGTGGAAGGAAGGTTTGTACTTTTGGACTTGTTCCAAATCTCCACAAAGAGCTTTATCTCTTGGCAGTGGTGGCTCGAGTGGTTGTTGCTATACAGAGGATCGGGGGTTCAAGCGCCAGCTCTGCCAAGCTGCCACTGTTGGGCCCTTGAGTAAGGCCCTTAACCCTCACTGCTCTTGTGGTGCTGTATCATGACTGACCCTGCGCTCTTACACCAACCTCCAAAGTTTGGATATGTGAAGAAAAAATTTCACTTTGCTTTAATGTCTATTTGACAAATAAAGACTTCAATTCCACCAACAGCTGGCTGCACAAAACACTAGCATGTAAAACACTAGCATGTTCCGAGCATGTAAAATGGTGGTCATTAATGAAAGGACAACATCAAGTTTACTAGCTTATCAAATTCACGCTTGGCTACAATTCAACATGCTCTGGATTTTACTGTTACCGATAATCTGCTTGTAATTGCTTTAAAAGTCTAAAACTTTGGTAACGCTTACAGACCTAGAAAACTGGACGCGTTTCCAAACATCCAAATGAAATATGTTCATAATAACCATCTCACACCGCACATGGCTCTTGCAGCTGTGAGAAACAAATGGCCAACTTTCACAGCTGGACCCAGAGTTTCACTTTCCTTCCTCTACTCGTATGAGTCAAGAACTTATCCACTGACACCATCCTCTTAAATCTAAACAAAGAAAAAAATCTAAACAGGATGTAGTGTGTAATATTTACTCACGTATTTACTTTTGCTCCGGACAGTAAAACAAGGCCAGGCGAGTGTTTTTTTGCAGAGGTTGCAGTGATTGAATGGGACTGCAGCAGATGTGAAACTATGAACTTTTGCATAGAATGAGGTTCAGGAATCCACGCTGTTATGAGAAATCCCTAGATTTTAAAACGGCATGGAATTTATTTCAGTTTACTTGACAGGAGAGATCTTTTACAGGAGTTCACTCACTGTGAACTGGAACTCTGCAAGTATTTTTGTACTTGGAGTCTGTAAGGAAACGTGTGCTTAATATTTTTCATCAACATTAAAACTTATACAGTATAATGCTAAAGAAACTGTTAAGCCTCTTAAAAGTCCTCCTCTCAACTCCTAAAACTTTTTGACCTTAAGGTGCTTTGTGAATAACTTTTATGTTTACTAGGATCTTCTCTTTAATTTTAAGGGGAAACGCCCACATTTCTAAGAATTTACTTAGAATTTCGTCACTAGGAGAAACTCACTGCACTGAGAATTGTCATGAATGTGGTCCCTGGTGTCTAGGTGTCGATCGTTCAAGATCCTCGGTGCAGTGACTGTGAGTCCACCTTTGCCGTTTCAGCCGAGATCAAAGAACAGGTGTGTATTAATGCGCTGGTTGAAATAGATTACTGTTTCTATAGTAACAACCCTCACAGGGACAGCAGGAAAATATAGAAATGACACGGTGCAGCTTTCTGTGAGGTAATGTTATGTGTTTGAATGTTGATGGACGAAGTTTCAGGTAGTTCTAAGATGTGCTTTTTAAATGATTAACTGAGAGAGAGAGAGAGAGAGAGAGAGAGAGAGAGAGAGAGAGAGAGAGAGATAGAGAGATAGAGAGAGGGAGAGAGAGAGAGACAGAGCAGCTATTTATAATCTAAGTGATAACATTTTGTTCCAGGAATGTTTCATACGATTAAAATCCAAACGTACCGTAAAAAAGTACACCATAAGGAATAAAACATCCAACTCTCTCTCGTAATTACATAGAAATGCTATAAAGCCGTATCCGGTGTGAAAAGTGAAGCTCTATACAAATAAAAGTGAAATGAACTGAAGTATGTATAATATATTGTGTAAGGCGTTTGAGGAAATCCATCGCAAATGTGATCTGTTCATCTCGACCTGTCCCATTATGGGCATGTGAGCACTCACAGAACATGTAAACAGAGCCATTCAGAGTATTCAGAGACCGGGGTGAAGCACGGAGCCAGGTGGCCTGACAGTGGCAGTGGAAGTGGCAGTGAGACCGGATGCAGTCACCCTTTCAGCAGCCTCAGTCCCACTGGTGCCATCCCAGCTGGCAAGCCCTACTCGTTTGGCTCATCCAGGGCAAAAAGGGAACTTCCCCAACCCATTCATTCCTCAACAGAGCCACTAGCTATTGACTGGCAAGAGACCATTTTACTGCTCTCAGTGGAAAAGGTCTAAATAGACAGAGGTCAATTCATGTGGAGTTAAATGGGGAGTGATGTCGTTCTTCCAGATGGCTCCAGCAAGAGAGAAGTAAACCTTTCTTTTCCAGTTTGCTGGTCATCAATTGGGCCTTTTTTTTTTACCATGCTTAAACTCATCCTTCCTCTACACTTGCCATTGGATGCACTCACTACAAGCCGCAAAGAGAAGGAAAGGAGAAGCAGATGGAAGATTTTTTATAAATTTATCCTTTATTTTATCAGGAAAAAAGATTCAATGCAATTCACACACACACACGCACACACACACACACACACACACACACACACACACATACACATGCACACGCATGACCACACACACACACACGCACTAACACACGCACACCAACAAAGAACATTACGAAAAAGAACATGTATAATGTGAAGAATATCATTTAGTCCATAACTGAACCAGGTAACGTATCCACAGCTATATGATTCTGCTTCCATATCTTTAAAATCATCTGTTGAAATTGAAATCAGCTCCTTAAGTTTCAGCTCATTCAAGTTATTCCAGGCAGCAGTAACAGCGAATGAACCTTCCACCTGTGTATTACTGACCCAGCTGTACTGACAGGGACTGAGGTCTTGACTATGGCTCTGTACCGCTGTGTGTAACAGCATTGTCCCTTAAGAAGCTCCTTCATGTTCCTGATTGCTCTTGTTCTACAATCTCTTGCTAACAACCTTAATAAAGAAACCAGATGTAATTTGCATGAGGACATTTGCAGCATTTATATCTATCCATGCAACATATTTTTCTTTTTAAATCACAAAAATGAGTAGAAAAAAGTGTTTCCACTCACGGTAAACACAGGCCCGTGTACAATCTAGAGATTTGTGAGAAGCTCTTTTTATGCAGGGATAAACTTTCGCTTGTACTTGTCAGTTCTCCAATATTGTTTAACATTTATAATCCCACTATAATCCCACTAGTTCCACTAACATTTTGTATTTGCATTTCTTCCCTAATATCATCTCAGGGATCATTTCCTTGCTCCTATTTCCTCTGGCCTGTTGATTAGAAATTTGAACCCTCTACAGGGTAACAGGGACCCTGGGGCTTATCCTGGTGAACAAGTTGCTAATAAGCCTACAACACATTTTTGGACTGAGGGAGAAAACCAGAGAACCCAGAGGAAACCCCTTGAGCACGTGGAGAACATGGGAACTCAACACATAGTATGGAGGAAGGAATCGGCCCCCACGACCCCAGAGGTGTGAGAACAAACTGCTGTTCTTAAAATGATTTGAATTCAATTGAAATGTAAACGTGTCTCGAGACCTTCAGGGATGTTTCATGTATAATCCTTCTTCTTTTAGCATGGGTGTGCTGCATCTTTAAAGATGACATATGTTGCTATTAAAAGCATCTGCATAATTAACAACATTTTCATTTTTCTTTTAAGAGTAATAAATACACTAAAGATGAAGATTATTACTTTACTTTAAAATCACAAAGATGTCATCTCTTTTTTAAAATCTCATTCAACATATCCTACCTCATATTTTAAGTGACAAATAAAAAAAACCTTATTAATACTATTGATTTAGATGCAGACTCTTAGATGCAGACTCTACGTGACAAATAGAACATAAAAAAATTGCATTGAAAAACGAACCAACAAAAGGACCAAACCGACTGTTGCACCGAACCTCCATCCCCAAAACATTCAGCAAACAGCGGACACAAAAATCACAGAGGACAGAAACGTAAAAGACTGAAGGACATAAGACACTGCAGTGTTCTGACTTATTAACCCTCATCATATGGAAATCCACTGTGAAAAAGCTGTGGTTTAAATGCCTCTTCTTCGTGGTTTACCCAATCAGCGATGGTGGCATGGGCATGTGACTGACTCATGGCTGATTGCAGGGGCGATAACGCAGGACCATGGGCCTCTCCTGCCTCTCCCAGGAGTCACACAACTTCCTGATACGCTGCTTTTATTTACACATTCCTTCTTCAACGGAAACACGGACCATTTAGGACAGTTTCACGTGACAAACACTAGCAGAAACCTGCATCAGCGTTTCACATCTGACAACAATCAGAAGTTTGGAGCATGATTCGATACGTAGCTCCACAATCTCCTATTGTAAAACTTTACACCTGGGTGACTCACACACAAGGTGGTACTTCTTTCCATTTCAGTTGAGCACGAAAGATTCCTGGAGCAAAGTGCAAAAGATTTCCTCTTCTAATGTAAAGACAGACTGACATGTCCAGACTAGATATCAGACTGGGACTCTGTATGGTGTGTCTGTGTGCTGTGTTTACTCACAAACAATACTTGAAACAATAGATCAAAATCTTGACTCAGTCAGCCCTAAATAATGTACGTAGAAAATACAACAACAAAATGCACAAAACAAAGAAAGATTTGAAAGCTTTCATGTGAAGGCCAGAATATTTACTAACATAGTAGTATGTGTTTTATATCAGTAACTCAAACCGTGTCAGCCTTGTTTCAAAAGAAACATGATTCATCATTTTCCTCACAAGGACAATCTCGTGGTTCACCTTCTGCTGCTGGGGTTTGATTTGAACACTGCTCAGCCTTTTCTATTTCTTCTCTTTACAAATATTATTTACTGTATATAACGTCTGTAAAATTATACATACAATCTACATATTACATATTGTATTTTTTATACTCCTCATTCTCTACACATATTGTGCCTTATATACATCTGCACTATATTATTTATGTGTATCTATATATAAAAATCATGTCTACCCTACTGCACTTTCTGCCTAATATTTCATATATATATACTGTATACATATAACACTTTACTTATACATTTAGAAAATGTCCACACATCTCTGCACTGCTATAGCCTTTATATTTATTCACTATGTTTACATATATACCTATATTTATATATATATGTATGTATATATATATATGTATATATACATTATATATGTATATATATATATATGTATATATACATTATATATATATATATATATATATATATATATATATATATATATATATATATATATATATATACATACACATATACATGTATATATATATATATATATATATACACACACACATATATATATATACACGTATATATAAGCTACATATTTATCTACACTCGTCTATTTGCACAATTGCTAATCTTTGCACTTCTGGTAGATGCCAAACTGCATATTGTTGCTGTGTACCTGTACTATGAAATGACAATAAAGTTCTTTCATTCTATCTATCTATCTATCTATCTATCTATCTATCTATCTATCTATCTATCTATCTATCTATCTATCTATCTATCTATCAGTACATGTGTGTGAGAGAGAGCGAGAGAGAGAGAGAGAGAGAGAGAGAAGGTAAAGCAGAGACATTCCACATTCCCAAAAAACTCTCATGTTTTATGATACTATGGCTTTCATGAGAGCATAACTTCTACAAGCTGTTGAGGTGTCTGAGCATTCGGCCTAAACTGGAGGTCGACGTCACACCTGTCACAGGACACCTAATATGTCTGTAGTGGAACATTCCCAGCAACCGTACTTTCCCTCTACAGCAGGCAGGAAAACAGACCGTGGACATTTAAATATGTGGTGGAAAGCAAGATTAAAAAGCTTCTATTTTTAAGTTACAAATAGGACACTTCTCTGTTAAACATAAACATGATCTTTAGAACAAGTGCTGAAGGTAAACATGCATGAGGTCACTGTTACAAGGTGCTGTGGAAATGGGAGTGATGTACAGTAGTGCATTCGTGATGTACAGTAGTGCATTCGTCATGTGTAGAAAGAAGCAATGAAGCGTGAATAAGGTGTGAGGGAAAGGTCCGGCGGTCTTTCAGCACACAGGATCCCTAAATCCTATAAAGAATCCCCCACTAATCCCACGTCTGAGGCTGCTCGACTCTATTAACTCCTATCCGCCCCATCCTCCCAATGAACTGCCTCGGGGTACAATGACGGACAGGGCCAGGGCTTGGGCTATCCACTGCCTGATTACACACACACACACACATACACAGAAATTCATGCAAGACAACAAAAGGGCCATGTCCATTCATGTAAATCTGGTATGATCTTTTGTTCAGCGATGATTAATCTGACCAAAAGTGAAATCATTTTCTGTAATAACTGAAACAACAGTTTGCGGCCAAGACTGAGATAAATAACCAAGAAAACACACATACGATACCGTGTGGATGATGCCAACATGCCAACATCTACTCTGACAGTACTGCACATGAACTGCACGCACAAAACCTTTTGTGTCTTATTGCACATCCCTGAAACCCTCCTGTTGTTCTAAAGCCCTGTGTGATGTGAAGCAGTGTATCTCATTGTGTAACAGCTTTCAGCACAATAACACATGCTACAAGTCTGTGTATGTGTATAAAGGCTTAGAGCCACATGTCTAAGGCTTGTCAGTCATCTCCAACCCCTCTACATGACCTTTCTTTCTTCCACCTTCAGCTCCTATGTACAGTGTTGTGAGGTGTCTGTGTGAAGGCCTCGTACCTGAGGAACTCCTGCAGGCAGGTGTCGCAGAATCTGTGGCCGCAGGTCGACACCTGCACCGGTTCTCTCATGGCTTTACTGCACAGCGGACACTGAAAGCGCCTCTTGGGCTTCTCCAGGAACTTATAGTCGTAGCCGGGCATTGTGACTGCAGACCAGGTGAAGCGGATAGACGGCACAAAGCGGATCTGCTCCCTGATGAACTGTTAGAGAACCTGCTTTTATTAACAAGGAGCGCTGACGGTTAAACCTCCAGCCTGCAGCCTCCCTGCAGCCTCCAGCCTGAAGCCCCACACTATTGTCCTCTTGTCAAGACGGTCCTTCGGCTCTCAGACAACAAACAGGCGAGCGGTCCGGCTGGGAAACGTGTCAGCTTCCTCCTGCTATTGTTGTTTGGTCTTTGGTGAAACGCGTCCACTGTCTATCTCCATGAACACTGACAGTCTTCTGTGGACAAAAGCTCCTGCTCCCATCTGTTTAGGTCGGACAAACCACGCCTTCCTTCGTCTCGTGGGCGTGGCCTAATGCGTCACTACTTTTATTTATTTATTTATTTATTTATTTATTTATCTATTTATTTATTTATTCTGTAATCTCTCTCTCTCTCTCTCTCTCTCTCTCTCTCTCTCTCTCTCTCTCTCTCTCTCTCTCTCTCCCTAACGTGCCCACATGGTAATCTCTCTGTCTTTCTATCCTAAATAATCTGATAGATTCATAAAAAAAGCTCAACTTTATTTATTTTATAGGCTATAATAAAAAGTATTAATAGTAATAGTACTAATAAAAGGAAGGAGTGTTTAAAATATGTTCGAAAACAATGTTACACTTCAATTTTACAAGTAGCTTTATGTTGTAAAGCATCACACATGATGAAGGAGGAGGGTTTTTTTTTGTTTAGGAAAGAGCTCCCTCTATCAGTGGTTGAGCTTTAAAAATGCCCCACAAAATACAAAAGCAGTCTAATGTAAGCAAATTAAACACTGTTATAGAATATGTTTTTATAAATGTGGCTTCAGCAGGATTTAATTACTCGTTCTCGTTAAAATAATAAACTATTCTTTAAGCTGATACAGAAAGTAGACACTTTTTTGGTTTGCACAGAAACTCCTTTTAGTCATTGTATGTATTTAAAAACATTTATTTGAATATTTCTGTTCTTTTGGTGTACAAAAGTTTAAAAAAGTTATAGATAGCATGATGCAATTTATAGAAAGAACAAAGAACTTAACAAATTTTCTTTGGCATTCAGCTGTGTTACATGTTAGTTCTGTCACATATTGTTTCATAATAATCCTACAGGACCGGTCCGACTTCCTGCGAGTGTGTTATATAATTACTTTGTGATTGTATAGCAGCAAACTGACAATCCCATAGCTGAAGCATTCACAGACGTTATTAATAAAAGATTTTGCCTTCAAGCATAAACACTATATGTTATAATTTCAATTGGATATATAAACCCATAAGCCTTCATAATCCATACAATAGTACCTTCGATGTTATTGCACTTTCCATAAACTGTCGTAATGCCTTGAAATTCTTTGGCAGTCCACTTCCTTCCAAGTCTTATAAAGTCATTGTCACTAATTGCTCTGAATGTTTGTTGTCTGTCTGTTCTCTTATGCCATTGAGGTATAAGGGTCACTTAGGGCCAGGGTCTTCAAAAAAAGCTGTAAAAGAGAGTGTCATTATTAGTGAAAGTAACAGTTGATGTGTATATTTAACATCCATCTATCGATCTATCGATCTATCGATCTATCTATCTATCTATCTATCTATCTATCTATCTATCTATCTATCTATCTATCTATCTATCTATCTATTCAAATTCTTTTAATACTACAGAAATATAAAACTCGAAACAACTCAGTCAAATATTTATATATTTTTAAAACTGCAAACTAAAGTTATTCCTTTTGTTTATATTTCACACATTGTACATTAAAAAGCCCCTGACTCCAGCAGGATAGTCACCAAACATGATAGTCCAGTATTCATTGTATTCCTGGGGACAAAGCATGTCTAAATTCAAATCGGCGCATTTAGTAAGAAGCCATTGAAGCTTTAAGGGACCTAAACAAGGTGCGACTTGTGTTACACTGCTACTATTGTCAACTGAGCACAACAGACATCATCAACAATCTGAGGCCCTGTTGCAAAGCTTCAAACCCAACAAAATCTGCACTATCTGCTAGTACCTTCCTGCTCAGAGATTTGGGATCCAGAAAGTTCTTAATAATATAATTCCAACTGTGTAGAGTGATTTGCTAATTCTGGTGCTATTTCTATAACTTTTCAGGTTTTAATAACTTGTAGAAATTAATGTCTACTGATTAACGCTGTTATAATCATTTTATAAAATTGACAATATACGTATCATAAAATGAATATTCAGATATGTCAATATTCAGCGTATGCTTTAACTTATGAGAAGAACTTTCTAACCAACAAGAAAATATTTCATTAAAGTATACAATTCATCTTTCACTAGTTCCTGTTCCTTTACTTAAAATACTGAATACCATCAACATTTTTTGTTTCAATATATAAAATATAGACTTTGCTATCTGGTTTATATTTTTTTAATCTGAATAAAAGATCCCAAATTCTTGGAGCTGTACTGTAAGGCTGCTGTTACTCATAGACGTGGATGATTCCAGAGTTTTCTAATGGAATGTCAAAAGACATATTATGCTACATTACGTTTCACAGCCAAGAGTGTGTTGCCATGGCAACAAGCCACTGATGTAACTGTGAATGGGTGACTCTCATCAAGCTGCACTGCCTTCGGTATCCCAGAATCCTCTTCTTTCCTTCCAAGGCGCCCACGGGCTCCTTTTCCCCAGGTATACACCTCACTTTCTAAAGGACAAAGGAAACTAGTAAATACTAATAAAACATCACACGGTAATAACAGCTTAGTAACTAATATCTGCAATATCTAATAACTGATGTCTGCTTTCTTGAGACAATTCTGTCTAAAGTATTATCTCATTCTGCTTTTAAGAAGACTAAAACATGAAGCTGCTTAATGGACCTGACTAAATCATTAAGCACATAGAGAGTGATCTAGAGCTGAAACAAAAAGATTCTGATGTACCAAAATATTTAATACAACTAGCCAACAGGGACAGAAACAATACAATTATTTGTACTAATGGTTTGTAACAATACCAGTCACAAAAGACAAAACAATGTCTCTCAAAATCTCCTGATACCACAGCCACTCTTAAGTCATTATGATACCGGGTTATTTTAGTACCTGAACCAACGGCCAGAGTGAAGGCGTCTCCGCACGCTACCATGGTGATGCCCTGCAGCCCTGGCACCCGGAAGGGCACTCTGCTGTTGCGGCGAGAGCTGCAGCCAAGCTGCCCATGCTGGTTACTGCCAAATGTGAAACACTGACCTTTCTCTGGGTTTCAGGGCACATTTGCAACAGAAATCTGGTTGAAATCTCTTATGCTGTATCTGATAACTGTACAAAAAGATAAAAAGATCACTAGTCTGATGGATCCTCGTCTCACCGGTGACCGAGGCGGAGTGTGCCGTTCCGATGTCGATGTACACAATCTTCTCGATGTTCAGCGGGGACGACTGAACAGGCTGGAACGTGTGGACCTCTTCTACCTCACAACATGAGGGGGGCTCCTCTGTGTAGTTGGTGGTATCCAGGCCTAGCTTGTTAAACCTGTAAGTGGACATATATTACTGGCCTTTAGAAAAGAAAATGTCATTTGAACTTGATCTGCTCATATTGGTTAGCAGCAAACATGAGTCTTAATTAAACAAACGTATGGATTTATTAGACAATACTTAATAGGATAATCATCATTACACATGTGGTGGTTAAATGTGGAAAGGTCATTTCCATGTGATGATTGATGCTTTTCTCAGTGACACAGCAAGCATTACAGGAATATAAGCATAACAATCAGAACTAGTTGGTTAAGGAAATACTGCAGGATATGATACTGGGACAGTGCCTCAGGGGTTTCAGCTCATGCATTGCAAAACGATCTTTTTGTTTTATAATGTTGCCAAAGACAGAATGGTCAAGATGTCAAAGATCTTTTGTTAATAAAATATATGCTTAGCTTACAGGTTTCCAAAGAAATTGAAGTCTAATCTGAAGCTGTGTCACAAATGCCATGCTAACCAGTATATATTGTATACATGAAAATGTATCAATCAATCAATCAATCAATCTCAATTTCTGCGATATGAAAACAAGTGACTGTGCAGCAGCTCACCAAATCTCACCAAAACAAATATATTTAAATGACATTTTTGCTTGTCATTTGCTCTTGCACTTTAGTGACTTCACTCTGAGCCACCGCCTTTTAGAGTGACTGCTTTATGTTCCAGGAATCCTTTAGGTCTGTGCTACCTTGAGGCTCTTCTTGTCACAGCTAGTTTTTAGGAAATCCCAGCTTTCACTCTGTGCACAAGTACACCTTCTTAAACCATTACAGCATAAGAGTGTATCTAATAATCCGTTATTTCTCGTTCTCTGTCTCTTGAGTTATTCCTGTTGTACCAGTCAGTGATCATGACTCCTTCATCCTTCTGGTCCTACCTGATCCATCCTGATGAACCCATTACTTGGAGTCTCGCACAAGTGACTGTCAGGACAGATCTCTATGAACATGTGCATGGTTCCACATAGACACACTAATATGGATGGATGTTCTCTCTTTAGCTAAAGTTTAGACAGCAATTCCTAAGAACAGTTTGAACACACACCCATCACTAAACTGGGTATAACTTCAACTTTACAAGAAAGTCAAATGATTCTTATACTCAATTTCCTTTTTACAGGAAGCATTATATTACTTTATAATCTACAGTTATAGAAATGATTTATGATCACGCTTCACCTAGAAGAGGATTTTCTCTTCCCTTCTGAGTCTGATTAATCCAAACTTTCTTCATTCTGTCGCTGCAGGGAGGTTTTCCTTGCTGCCGTTGCCTCTGGCTTGCTCGTTACAGATCATTTTAAATAACAACTGTATACCCAAGTTTCTTTAAAACTGTCCATTATTAAAAGTGCTACACAAATAAAATTTCATCAAAGACTTTCAGCAAAATAGAAAGAGCAGCACCCTCTGGTGGGTCTATACAGTAGCTCTCAATTAATCCACACAGTATCCTTTGGCTGCTTCGAGCAGCAGGGCTATTCAATTAGTTTGTCATGGGGCCAGTTCATGAAAAGCATACCAAATGAGGGGCTGGAGAAGTCTGGCTTGCAATATGAGTGAAGACACAACAATATAGGAGCCCATGTGTTGTATTTTCGCACCATAAGACACCAGGCTTTTTATCCCCCTACATTTAAATATGCTTATGGTGTATTTTGAAACTGCATTACATCATCAGTGCATTGTAAGATGCCCATGTAGACTTTTTCTACATTTAAATGGGTAAATCAGCAAGCCGTATCACACTCCTTTACAACTTAACTCATTTGCAGTAACTGAGACTTAATAAAAAAGTTCATAATATGGAAAATATCCTTGTTTCATGGTATTTTTTTGTCAAAATTAATTATTTTAGTATGTCTATTTAAACTACGACTGCCATCTCTTTAATAAATGGCTAACATTTAGGCTGCCTTCTAATGAGAGAAATACATTTTTTTAGATTTGGTAAGAGCAGTGAAATCGGCTGTACAGGTATACATTGTCTGCACAATACATATAGAGTACAGTGGTGCAGGTGCTGGGTGTGTGAGGGATGTGTGATTACTCGTTTTAATGGTATTTATGTGTAAGAATGTCGAACAAAGATTCTCATCCATCATCATCCTGTCAGCCATTGCGTCTCACAGGAGAGGCTGCTCATGAGACGCGCCTAGCATCACGTGACTCCTGCTCTGTGCCACTACTGCGGCTCGTGCTAAATGGAACAGATGCGCATCACTTCAGAACTGTAGGGTCCGTTGTCCGACTGAAATCATTTTATTCTAGAGAAGTCTTTTTTCCCACTTGAAGGGCCGGAACAAATCACTTTGCTGGCTGATTGAGACGGAGTGTGAATGTTCAGAACTTAACAGATTGCACATATTTAAGAGAATTTATAAAAGTGTTTGGTGCTGTTGAAGTTTTATACCTGTTGCTGCCACATGCTAGGATTTGGTGTTGAGTGCTCACGATCATGGAGCAGTCAACCCCACACAATACTCGCTGGGCTTCGAAATCTACTGGGATATTCACCTGCTGTGGGGCATTGTGGGAATCCTGGGTGCCCAGGCCTAGTCGACCTGCAAGGGAAGCAGGGGAGGTTTTAAGAGAGACAGAGAGAGAGAGAGAGAGAGAGAGAGAGAGAGAGAGGGAATGTAGAGTTACTTGATCAGGTCAACTTATAGCTCATGTCAATGTACCATTGTCTCCTCTTCCCCAGGAGAAGACCTCCCTCTCGTTGGTCACAGCCAGCACATGGGAGGCGCCACAGGACACCTGAACCAGCTCATAGCCCAGAAGAGCCTCCACTATTTTGGGCTACAATGAATACAGACAAAGACAGGAGAAGAAGCAACATGAAGGTTTAATCTGTTCTATAAATATGTGGAAAGTAAATCTCTGAAACAGTGACTGTGTTTAAACAAGACTACTGACATTTACATTTACAACAGATCAAATTATCCAAGTGTTCTTTATCTCTATTAAAAACAGTTTAACTGACTAATTAAACTCATTACAGTTACACTAAATGCTATAAGATGACAATTGCAGTGCAGTTACTATCTATTTATGTATTCTGCTTCTAGAACCCTATATTTCAGTTCTAAAATTATAGAGCCCTCAGTCAGTGTGTGGTTAGTGTCAGGAATTGGCCTGGACTTTTTCCTGTTTGGACACTAGGGGGACATTGTTAAAGTTTGTTTATCTGTGCCATGTGTCTTTGTTTTGTTTTTCTGTACCAGGTGTGTAAGCCCAGCCCTTTCCTTATCTGTCCCATCTCTGCACACCTGTTCCTTGTGTTTCAATGATTGTCACCCCTATTTTTACTGGTTGTCTTGCGTCTGTTTTTTGCAGAGTCCTTGTATTTGGTTCCCTTCTCTGTCTCAATATCTCAGTGTGTCAGTGCCAGTCTCAGTGCCAGTGTCTGTCTCAGTGTCTGTGTGTCTGTTTCTGTGTTTCCGTCTTTTGTGTTTCCAGTTTTCTAGTGTTTCTAGCCCTTTGTTAATTTTCCCTAAATGAATCCCTACAGGGCACGGTGGCTTAGTGGTTAGTATGTTCACCTCACACCTCCAGGGTCGGGGGTTCAATTCCCACCTCCGCCTTGTGTGTGTGAAGTTTGCATGTTCGGGTACTCCGGTTTCCTCCCCAGGTACAAAGACATGCATGGTAGGTTGATTGACATCTCTGGAAAATTGTCTGTAGTGTGTGATTGGGTGTGTGAATGAGAGTGTGTGTGTGTGCCCTGTGATGGGTTGGCACTCTGTCCAGGGTGTATCCTGTCTTGATGCCCGATGACGCCTGAGATAGGCACAGGATCCCCGTGACCCGAGAAGTTCGGATAAGTGGTAGAAAATGAATGAATGAATGAATCCCTACACTTGGGTTTGTATTTTATCTAAGACACCTGCTTTCCCTGACAGTTAGGAGAAATAAAATGTATATATTTGACATTCACCTTTATCCAATGCAGATAAATGATACAATCAATTAGCAAACAGTTCAGCATTTGAGAGTTAGAGGTCCAGACCCAGGGTCCAGCACTGGCTCTTTGGAAGTCCTTGGGTTTAAAACTCACACTTCTCAAATACTTACTCTGAAACCTTTAACACTAACTAGCAAGCACTTACCTGTGTTATGTCATTGTAATTTCCATGTCCAAGACACCCATTGCTTCCACTTCCAAATGTCATAATTATGCCTCTGTCTGTAAACAAAAGGAGAAGAGAAGAGAATTAACCACCCATGACAAAAGGTGAACTGGGATTAGGATTAAATAAAAACAGAATAATCCAAAAAAAAAAAAAAAAGCATTAATCTGTCATCTGTAATAAACGCTGAGGGAAAAGCAAATGAACTGTGAGAGCAGATCTTTATGTTGTGTTGAGCTGAAAGCTGTGTTTCAGTGAAAAAAGATTTCATATTGTGAGGAATGTGACTAGACTTGAGTTCGAATAATAAACCAAAGAGTTTTATCACTTTAATGTAATGGTAAATTAAGCTTTAGCATTTTTATTATTTTTAACACTTTTATTTGAACCTATTTTAGCATTTAAACCTTGTTTTTTGCACTATTTTTGTTGTGTACCTGTCATGCAGGTTGTAAAGAGGTCTCCACAGGAGACAGATTTGATGGTGACACCAGACTGACCCTCTAGGAAGCGAGAGACAAACTGGGGCTGCATCTGCTCCAGACCACCGGGTAGAGAAGCCTCGCCGCAGCCCACAGTCGGAGCCTGTGACAGTGTCACATCAAAATATTAAACGGGTCAAAATATTTCAACAACATACTTCTTCAAAAGAAGGTGATGTCAAGAAGACCATCTGAAAAAAATTTATTTTCAATTCAGTTCAATTTTATTTGTTAATAGTCGACAGTGTCAAAGCAGCTGTATAGAAATCTAAAAATTCTGAATAATAAATGACAATGTTTAAATTTGGGACTTGGGAATCAAACTCATGACCTTCTGATCCAACACGTTAACCACTAGACAACACCTACCCCTCTCTAAAGGCATGCTGTGGAGGAAACCAAAGTATCTGGAGAAAATCTCTGAGGCGCAGGTTGAACATGCGAACCCCCCCACACAGGGCTGAGTTTCAGGAATCAAACCCACAAACAACTATGCAAATTTTTAGAAACCTTTTTCTGCCAAATATTATGCAGTCCATTCCAGCCTTGCATATGTCCAGTCTGTATGAAGCTTTTGGGATTCTGCCAGTGGCAGGTGTGAGCACAGTCAGGAGTATCAACAAGAGATGGAGGGAAGACAACAAGGACTGATAGACTTTATTCCATATTCACTGCCATTTATAACATTTCACCAGAACACTTTTACCTTCTAACTCTCAGAGCATCATAACTCTAGAGTGGTATAAATTCTGTGAACACGGGATGCAAAGCTGGACTCTGACCAACTAACCTCCCAAGTGATGAGGCGTCCTGATTTGGTGACACCCATCTTTTGTGTGCGGCCCAGTGAAACCTGCACCACCTCGGTGTTGAGCATGGGCAACCGGAGTGGCGTGGAGATGCCACTGCCCCACGTATACACCGATGACAAGGGCAGAGAGTGCATCATCTTGGTCGAAATTAAGCTTGACAAACCACCTGGAAAAAAAATAGCACCTAAAATTACACCTTATGTTCATGCTTGTTTCAACTATACTATTATTATTAGTAGTAGTAGTAGTACTCATTTTATTACTTAATAATAATAATAATAATAATAATAATAATAATAATAATAATAATAAACAAGATTACAAAAACATTTAGCATGCTTAAAACTGAAAACAAATACATTTATTGGTAAAATAACCTATAACTTAAGCTATCAAAACAACAGTGATAAATATAAAGGTAAAATTTAAATATATGTATTATAAAAATCCCCAAAAATTTCCCTCTATAAAATAAAGCATTAATAAAGCCATAAAATCTAACCCCTTGTTCTTGTTCCAGTCACACGGCTGCCTGGTCTGCTGTGAGAACCTGCCTGCATGGTGGACAGCGGCTTTTCAATTCTGTTTGGAAAAAGTTATCCAGTGAATATATTTATCAGTATAGAATAGAAGCCTTTCATTTGTCACATATACGTTACAGCGCAGATAAAATTGTTCTTTGCATATCCCAACTTTGGAAGCTGGGGTCAGAGCGTAGTGTCAGCTATGATACAGCGCCCCTGGAGCAGTGAGGGTTAAGGGCCTCGATCAAGGGCCCAACAGAGGCACCTTTTCAGTGCTGGGGCTTAAACCCCAATCCTCAACCCAGAGCCTTAACCACTTTAGCCACCACTGCCCCAATATGTTAATGCGTGGTTGTTTGCAAGGTTATGCAAGCTGTCCAACCTGCGCATACGGACATTGCCAATGTCAGTGTAGAGGTTCAGCAGGGGCCGGATGCAGATGGGATTGGCCATGATCTCGTTGAGCTGTGGCCGTTTGGATGGGTCCAGGTTAAGCATGTTGAGAATGAGCTGTCGCAGTTCCGGGCTGTAGCGGTCTGAAATCGGGGCGAAAGTTCCGCTCATGATTTTTAGGACTAAGGCCGGTAGATTCTGAGAACAGAAAACAACTCCTCTCAGACTCTCACTATACAAGTTCAGGCAGAAGTTATATGGTTTGAGACAAATCAAGTAAAAAAATCTTTCTTACAGCTGCCTCAAAAGCTCTTTTGAGGCTGGCGAGTTCATAGAGCACACAACCCAGAGCCCAAATATCACTTTTCTGGTTGTACGGCTTTCCTTCACACAGTTCAGGAGAGATGTAACAAGGGGTTCCAACCACCTGCAATTACAAGAACATTTACAGCACAAATATACTAATAATGGTTCTAAAGGGAATTGGTGTAAAGGTACACAAGGCACTTACAGTGTAAGCTTTGCTCTTGCTAACTAGTATTTTGGAAATCCCAAAGTCACCTATTTTGACTATCATCTGGTGCTTGTCCAAAAGAATGTTCTGGGTTTTAAGGTCTCGATGAAGAATAAGTTTGTTGTGAACGTGGTAGAGGGCCAGTAGGATCTGCACAAAGAAATGCAGTATGGTGTCTTCATCCAGCAGGGAATTGCATCTCTTCTGGATGTAATCAGCAAGAGTTCCACCTAAAATATACAGGACTGGTAACAACAAATACAACAAAAACTCTGATCTGCTCCAAACAACAAAAAATAAAGGCATTGCTTAATTTATGTTTAGCTGCTTGTTATCCAGCTCAGTTAATGGGTTGAATCTGGCCATATTTCAGAATTACATTATTTTTACCCATTACATTGATCTAAGTTCTCATTTTCTCCGAAGGCCAAAGGTTAAAAAGTTTATGTAAAAAAAAACAAAAAACCTGGAAACGTGTTACCTGGTGCATATTCCATTGCAATCATGAGCGCCTTGTCCTCCAGGAAATTTTCATAATACTCGATTATGTTGGGGTGGTTGAGTAACTTGAGAACTTGGCACTCATTCTGCGCGGCAAGACGCTCATCCCTGGTCATCTGCTCCACTGGGATTTCTTTCAGTATGACCAAAGCACCATCAGTTCTCCGACGACAAAGGTGCACGATTCTGTCCGAAAGAAAAAGACAAGCTAATGTTAAAAAGTGAAGGTAAAATTCTGGTCTTCATTTTTATGAGACTTTATCTGAAATCAGACCATTCAATTATGTTCTGCACTACAGATTATATTTCTCAAAAAAATCATTCTTTACAGACCTAAATGCACCTGTATATCAACCTTTCTTTCTAAAGAAGCCACAGAGGAGTGAATTATTGATCAGGCTGAGATTACAGAATCATCAGGCATGCATAGGATAACCTGCATGTTAACTAACATCTAATAAAATAGATTAGGTAAAATATAGAAATATGGAATATAGTAAAAAAAAAAAAAGAAAGAAAGAAAAGAAAAAGAAAAAGACAAGTTTGTGTATGGGGGGAAAGCCCAGGATCCGCTTTATAAGCCATCAATAACAATCCTACTTAAGAATAAAGCACGCGCGCATAAGTACAGTAACTTTTTAGTTTAAAACAAAACATTTGCAAGCTGTCGAATGGATCTATTTGTAAAAGACGGCATTTAGAAAGGAGCGGATTTAACGTGTTTATCTTTGCATTACCCGAACGCTCCTCTACCGACCACTTTGATCTTCTCGTACTTCTCCATCTTGCTGTGAATCATCCCATCGCCTGCGACGTCGCTAAGCAACGCTTCCTGTATCCCTACGGAACGCGAGAAAGGACAAATTAAGGGTAAACCTGGAAAATTCTCCGCGTTCAGGAAAGCAAATCAAAACAAACAAACAAACAAACAAACACAAAACTCACTACGGACAAAAATTTCATAGTTACATTTTTGTACAAAGTGATTGCTTTAAAGCATAGCATGTTCATGATAAATGTAAATATAGACATTTATTTTCTTTTTTTAATGGGAATAATCTTAGAATTTTTTAATTCAATTCAATTCAAGTTTATTTATATAGCTCTTTTTACAATGGACATGAAGAACACGTTACAGAGAGTACCACGATCAAACTGGGGTCATTGGAGTAGGGAGCAATGCTCGACTCTGTGGCACTGCACCTAGACATATCACTATTAATAAAATGGTTTTATTACTACATTTCATGAAATAATAGAGCAGCTGCATAATAACTCACCAGCTGGTACATATATGCCATGGTACTGCCTGACAAGATTTTGCTCAAATCTCTGACTGGATATTGTTGTCTTTCATTGGACGATGCTGGATTTTTAGCAGGGTTATGCTACACAACATACAATCTAATACAGTATGACCCTATAGCTGAGTCAGCTGAAGTGTTGATTAGATACAATCTATAGACCTGAGAGTCTGCATAGGACATGAGGCTTAAACATAAATCCAAATAAATTCTGTATTTACTGGGGTAAATTGTTACAGTGACTAATATTTTTGTAACAAAGCATAGCATATTTATTAGGAAATATCAGTAAGCAATTAAAGAGGTGGAGATTTTCAGTGATACTGTTCCACTGCATGCTTTAGTTCAATGGAGCTCTCAGTTTCAGTGAGAACAACAGGTCTATGCATTCCTTGCCAATGACTGAGCCGTAAAACCAACACACAACACAAAAATATGCAACCAGACAGTCTTAGGCTGTAAAAGTTCATCATGAACTTTCATACAAACACAATTAAAAAATCACTTGTATAATGCTTATGACCTTATTTAACTTATTACATAAATAATCTAATCATTATTATTTATATATACTGGTTAGTGCTACTCATTTAGACAGACCATAGATCAGTCATCACTCATTGCTGGGGTGGAACATGCTTTGTGAGCAAATCCTGGAGGCTTAGCACATTCCTCCTCAATGAGCATTTTTTCTTTTGTAAAGCTAAAGTAAACTTAGTTAATTATGGATGCTATGATTCATTATTAAGTACTGTGTGAACATGTGCATGTGTGTGTTTATTAGTGAATAAACTTCATAATGAATGCCAGTTACATAATTGCACTTTTTGGCCATATAGTATACAGTTATAGAAGGGAAAAGATCACACTCTCCTTTGTCACCCTGATGAAGATGGCTTCCTTTCTAAATCTGGGTCCTCTCAAGGTTTCTTCCTCATGTTGCCTCAGCGAGTGTTTCCTCAACACTGGCTTGCTCAAAAGAGACACATTTTTAAATGCAAAATTTAGATCCTGAATTTATACATTTCTGTAAAACTGCTTTGTGACAACGTCTATTAAAGCTCTATACAATTAAAACTGAAATAAATGAAATTATTCCTAAATATAATATGTAAACATAACAGGAAACATAACCGTGTGCTTCTACACACCAAATAATTTAATTCAATTAATTTCATTTCATTTCAATTAAATTCAATTCAAGTTTATTTGTATAGCGCTTTTTGCAATTGACATTGTCTCAAAGCAGCTTTACAGAACATAAACATAGAACAAAAGGTTAATATAAAGAATAATACAAAGATTAATAGAATGCAGTAGACTTGATTTCTTTAGACATGACTGAAATAATAGCTGCAGAACGGTAGTTGTTGGCCATAGAGTAGCACAGAGAGAGGATAACAAGCTGTTATGGTTACTGAAACTAATAATCACACCATATCATAGCACGTTTCTGTCATTTAGTTTCATTGTTATTGTATGTGCTAGTTATTCTAGGTTTTCTATATGAGAGAGAGAGAGAGAGAGAGAGAGAGAGAGAGAGAGAGAGAGAGAGAGAGAGAGAGAGAGAGAGATGATTCAGCTAATTTAACCATACAGACCAGAGATTTTCTGAGGTTATGGAGGTTAGAGTCCACTGGGGCCACTATAGACCCTATAACAATGCCTTTAATCCCTTGTGTTCATTTTGAGGCCAATATAATATAAATAAATAAAGGAAAATAAATGAATAAAGTGGGATCTTTTTTTTTTTTTTTTAAATTATAACTAACCTTAGTTTAATCTTAGGGCTAAAGATAAAAAAACAAATCCTAGGCTGTTGTTTGTAAGAATATGATTTTTAGCTGAGGTGAAAAAATAACTCCTTTCTTCACTGTTTTTTTTTATTGTCCTGAATGTACTGTTCATTAATGAAATTATTCAAACACATCTTCTTTACTTACTGATGAATAACGTTAATAATCTACTTAGTGAAGAGGGCAATACATCCTCAGGTGTTTGTGCTGCCCTCTTGTGCCTATTTTAAATTCCCATTGATAATATCCAGAGGCTTCAGACCATGGATTCATTCAAAATAAATCAATGTCCTGTGATTTATGCTCTAATTTATTTTGACTCATTCAGACAAGTATGAAAAATTCATAGCATGACTGACAGCTATGATGAGAGCGAAGGCTAACTAACACATGCTTCCTCTGAGACATATTAAGGCATGTTTTTGCTTGTGGTCTTAATTGGTGAGCCTGTGCCATTACCAAAATAGGCTTGATAGCTCCAGATCACAATGACTGACACTTGCAAGGAGCTCTTCACCAGCTTTCAAAGAAATCCCTGGATCCTGGAGCTCCTGCAACAGATTTCAGGCATTGGAGCTTTGGACTTGACTTTTTTCAGCTATACTCTCTCTATATGTTAACTCTCTGATTTGCAAATGATTTTTTTTATTTAAATGCATTATCTATCTATCTATCTATCTATCTATCTATCTATCTATCTATCTATCTATCTATCTATCTATCTATCTATCTATCTATCTATCTATTTATCTATCTATCTATCTATCTATCTATCTATCTATCTATCTATCTATCTATCTATCTATCTATCTCATTGTTTAGCTACTGCTTGTTCATCATGCATGACGTATGACGAGTCTCATCACCCTTCCCCCACTGAAAGGGAGTTGTGACTCGGGGTGGGGGTGGTTTGTGTGTGTGTGTGTGTGTGTGTGTGTGTGTGTGTGTGTGTGTGTGTGTGTGTGTGTGTGTGATGATAGTGGTTCTTTCTGACACACACCCGACACTCATACATAGGCACACTTGCTGTCTGTCTCTCTCTTTCAGAAAGTGGGTGTTAGATTTAAATGACAAAATGTGCTTGTAAGAGATCATTTCTGCAGCACCTCTTTGGAATTCACCACTGACAGCACTCTGTGTCTCGTGACAATGCCTGCAATTTGTCCATGACATATAAACAACACATTGTTGTGTGGAAACAATCAGCCATTTTGTCTTGCTGTTTCAGAGCTTTGAAAAAAAAAGATGGCTTCTGGCTCAGACATCCCTGTTATTATTTCATGAAATAATGCGACGTCGCTCCTCCTTGGTTCCTGGCCATTTTTGAGCATACACCCCTCCCTTTTCCCTTCTCTTGTCTCCTCTCTTTTCTCCACTCCCCCTCTTTTTCCATCACCCCTCTCACACCATTCAGCCTGCAGAAGCTGCAGCAGCAACAGTCATCTCGACACAAGGGAGGAGTATAATGCACAGAAGTAAGACTCCCTCTCTACCTCAGGGAGCTGAAAAATGTGAGACAATGTGTGACGGCTAATAAGGAATATAAAAAAGGGCCAAGAGAGACCAAACAGCGAAAGGTTAGCCATAGGAATCCCAGAGCACACCACAGGGGACCTTACAAAGGAAGGCGGGAGACGATGGATGGAATACTGTTGATGGTGGACCAGAACCCTGTTCTCTCTGTGTTGTTGTTCTCTCTCATGTTCAGGGTGGTCCATCACCTCCTAAGGAAGCTTCCTCTGCCTAAAGTAGTAGAGCATGATGAGCTCCGGTCCTGGAAGTGGAGAAACCTCAGTGTGTCTCTGGTCCATTCACTGCTCACCGGCCCATGGGCCATCACCTGGTAAGAGATACTGATTCATGTGGTCGATGGCGGGGAATGCTTGTGTGTGTGTGTGTGTGTGTGTGTGTGTGTGTGTGTATGAAAATTTGGGATTGATAAGGTATAGTTTCACTGATAATACAGGGATGGAGTTGGAGTTGTTTAATGCTGATTTGGTTAATTCATAAATGATAATGAAAGTATAAAATAGCAAGTGTTTCATTTCGATGGATGGTTGTATATTAGCATCTGTGCCATCTGTATCCTAGATTTTTGTTTATAATGTATGTATGAAACTCTTTGGGAATGAAGAAATAGAAGTCTTAAGTAAAAAGAGGAAAATCTGGAATCCTAGGGAAATGAAAGAGGGAAATCCTAACATAAAGGCATGGAAGCCTAGTGGTTAAGGTGTTAGACTACACATTGGAAGATTGTGAGTTCGATTCCTAGTTCCACCAAGCTGCCACTTCTGGGCCCCTCAGCAAGGCCCTTAACCTTCAATTATTCAGTTGTATAAAATATAAGGTCCTCTGGATAAAGGGGTCTGCCAAATGCTGTAAATGAAATATGGGTCAGCTTATAAACAATAATATTATTGTCCTGTATATTTTTTGTTAATAACATTTAAAAAAGAATTAAGAATAATTACTCGATTGAAATATTTTAAATTACCACATATTTTACTATAATGGTCATAGATATAATTTACCAATGTTTGTTATTGTAATATGTGTGGATGTTTTCCTCAATGTCCATTTACTGTACAGTATTTTTATCCTGGTTAAAGTATAAAAAAAAATAATAATAATGGAGGTGTGCTGGACATTCACCCTTAATGGGACATCAGTAGATCACAGTGTACCATGTGCACACACGCACACAGAATCCGCCTTTATTTATTTATTTATTTATTTATCTATTTATTTATTTATCTATCTATCTATCTATCTATCTATCTATCTATCTATCTATCTATCTATCTATCTATCTATCTATCTATCTATCTATTTATTTATTTATTTATTTATTTATTTATTTATTTATTTATTTATTTATTAGCATTTTGCATTTTTTTTATTTAGAATTTTGTTTTTGAGGAAAACTGAAGTAGGCTCACAAAGACAAAACTCAACACAAACAGTAACCTGAGCTCAGAATCGAATTCTCTCATGTTGTTACATTGAACAATGATCGATGCTGAAGATGGTTCTTGCTGTTTTCTTCCTGATGTTGATTATTGTTGGTTGGCAGCAAATGTGAAATTACTTTAATATCATAGCAATGAATTCGTGTTAATGTCAACTCTGCAACTGTGCCCTCCATCCTAAAGACTTTCCTGGGATGGAAAACTTAAAAGATTGTTACAAGGCTGGAGAATCCTTTCATAAATCTTAATCCTGGTATTCCCCTGACAGCCTTTTTGTTTTTTTTTAAATCGGTATACATAGAGTTTCTATTATATAAGACCCTATTGTAAGCTGTTACTATAGAAACAAGAACTTATTAGAAGGAGAACATTAAGGTAGACCTGTGCATTACTATGTAGTTGCTACTACAGAAAATCTTATGACAGGTTAAGATTAATAGAAAAATTGTAATATAATTGTCCTGTGTAGATTTATCTGTGGTTACTTTATCACTCTGCAGTGTGAGCCTATGGCCAGAGATGCTGAGTAACATGCATTCTTTCTCCACACCAGTCTGCTACCTGCTTGTGAGTGTTTCCGCAGGTCAGTAACATCCCCATATTTACTTCAGCTTCTTAATGAAACACAATCATATGCTCCTGCTTTGTAAACTGATTACTCTCCATCGACCAGCTTGTATTTCAAATACTGAGCAACAAAATTTGTGCAAAAACACAAACAAAAACTGTTTTTACCTACAGAGACAGTAGATCTTGAATTAAAATTAATTTCAGTAAAAGTTTCTAGTCTTCATTAATCTCATAAGATTTATTTTAATGCTGCACGTGAGCAACTGCATCAAAGATCTTTAATGCAATATCTCACACTGGAAACCTGTTAAGCAAAACATCAACCTAAACTAATCCTAGGTCTTTACTGTCACAGGTTATTTTGTGCAAGATGCTGGTGACATCATATTTTCAGGACATGCCCTAGGATCATGGGAGTTCCTCCTCCATCATTTCTTGGTGAGTTGCATTTTTGCAACACAGAACGGTTCTCTTGGTATGTCCTTTACAAAAAAAGGAGCATTAGGAAACAACAGCAAGTACAGCAGTATTAAGTTTAGCATTATATTATTTTATAGATGAGTCTCATGGTGTAACCTACAGTTACAGTACAGTACTTATTCACATGAGTAATGTATGGCTATATTTGTGAGTTGAAGTAACAATGAAAATGAGAATGACGGCTTGAATAAGATGCTCGGGTTCCTGGGACAAGACATGGCACTGTGAGTGAAAGTCTGGGTTAGTGACGTAACGTGTGTGATCAGACGTCTAGTGATGAAGACTGGGTGAATGGATAAGTTTCATTCCTGTTTTTGGGACGAAAGCGGCCACGTCATGACAAGACCTGAGAAACATTTCAATTTAATTTTAATTGACTTGCTAAACAGAATATCTAGTTTGTATGGTTTATACCTGGGATTTCTAATCTTTTTTCCAGAAAGGGTCGGTGTGAGGTTTTCATTCTAATCAAGCAGCAGCCCCACCTGATTCCACCTTTTTAACCACTTCATTTAGGCTTTCCACAGACTCAGATGTGACATCTGCTTAGCTAGAATGAAAACCCACACCATTCTGACCCTTTCCACATAATCGTGGAATCTATTATACATTGAAAACAAGGAAGAACAATGTATAGATTATCCTTTTAAAAACCCTTAAACTCAGTACACTCCCATACCTATTTTACTATTAGTTTCACTGTTTATCCTGAATACCTGAATGATATGCTTAAAAATTCATGTGATTAATAACCCAAAGCTTTAAGTTAACGTTGTGGTAACCAGACTCGGGCACGCTAATGGAAGTACAGCACTTTATGAATCAATGAGAAATGTGCACTTATAGAAGACTTTATAAAAATTACTGAGCTGGCAGAAATAAACAAGGCTATCTACCACACACACTTGCGACAAATCACAAGGCACGCCCTCATAAGCACAATGCATTACATTACCCCTACATACTTTAGGGCAAAAACATCTTTGATTGCATCCTTCCTTTATCTCCACCCCTCAGGTGTTGTGGTGCTTCTTGTACAATCTGTACAACCAGCGTTATGTGGCTGGAGCAGCGGTTGCCCTCCTGGTGGAAGTTAACAGCATGACCCTCCATGCACGGTTACTCCTGAAACTAGCAGGAGCTCAAGGGTCCGTTCTCTACAACGCCAACAAGTTCTTCAACCTCTTCACTTATGTCACCTTTCGCCTAGGTACCCAGTTTTACATAACCTATTACATCATCATCAACTTCTCCATGCTGCAACATGGCAGTTACTTCCTGCTCACCGTGCTCCTCATGGACACCATGATCCTCATCTACTTCTACCGATTGCTCAGGGCTGACTTTTGGCCCAGAAGGAAGGGGCATGTCATACAGAATGGTGCTCACCGAAACACCACTCAGCTCTTTGATGACTAACCAGACTTTGGAGGGTAAATAAAAATCTGACAGTCTGTTTCATTACCCTCAGTACCTTTTAGACTGTGTTTTTGCCTGGTCATTTCAGTGTCTTGTATCTGGGTTGTATCCTGATAAGTATCACATGATATGTACTTGTAGTTAAAGCCTCTCGAAAGATGTTTTCAGTATTACACGTTAATAGACTAGGAATTAATCCGAACATTACATTCTTCCTGTGCAATTCTTTATTTTTAGTTTTTCAGTCATTACAATAAAAATCAAGATTTCTGCATTCTGTTTTTAATCTCTTGCAAACTTTCAGCTTGGGGAGATGGATATAGTGACACTAGTGTGATATATGTGGCTAAAATGTGTTTCAAACATCCTTTTTGAAGTGGTTGAAGGAATTAGATTTGAAATCTATTTTAAATGAATCCTGGGTGCAGTTACACATGTATTTTTATGTAGATAATCCCTATCCAGATATAATCCTTATATTCAAGACGCATGAAACAACCAAGTGTAATAAGAGTCTTAACGGAATGGTTTTGTACAGCCCAGATCACTGGAATAGGTGTTTACCCTGAAAATCTGTGACTGCCTCTCTCTGCCTTCTCTCAAGAGCTCTTCAGAAATCTCACTGCCTCCTGTGTTTGTGCAATTGTGATTAATGTCTAATGGGATGTGGGTAAGCTGTATGGCCTTCACTGTCAGACCTTGTGGGCCGACTTCCTGGTTGTAAACAAAACAAGCAATAATGTAGCATTGAGTGGCAGACGGTTTTAAAGCATCTTGTTATACCACTGATAATATTCACCTTTTCAAGATGGTCTGTAATTCATATTTACAGTCAGAACAGTCAGAACAGTACATGTGTCTACTAATTTCCAGGCTGGAAATTTATATAGTCCGTTTATTACTTTGGATGTGCTTTAAAAATGCATTTCATATAGAAAAAGAGACATATGAATCTCTCTAAGAGTCCTAGCTTTTTGACAGCTGGTTGACTCACACAGTCACCTAACAAAGCAAATTAATTCACTATGGGATTGTTGGTCATGTAAATAGGAGGTTTATGAAAATGTAGTCTATGCCAGAGGAAAACAAGCTGTGCTTTATTGATATAAGTAAACAGCTAGATAGACAGCTAATACAATAGGTCGACCAAACAACAACACTAGCTAGAGCCAGTTGTGAATGCTACCATTTTGATTAACATGTTGATGGTCCTCAGACAACAAAGTCCTGTCACTTATTTGTATCAATTATTAAAGTACTTTTTATTGAAGGCTGTGTATTCAGGAGTGTTGCAAAGTATTACAAACTGAAGGAATACTTCATTGGTGCTTTATGTTGCAGAGGTCTTTTTTTTTTGCATGCATGCATAAAAGCACAAAAAGTTGATTTTTGCAACAAAATGTCATAAATTAACACCTGTACATATACCTTATTCATCCCTTACCATATGTATTGTGGCTCATAGAAGTATTTCTTCCAGGTTATGTAGGTCTGTAAATTTATTAAGTCACCATTTGAAGATTTGCATCGAGAAGTTATTCTTTTTTTTTTTGCATCTGGCAGGTCGGAACTGTGACTTAAACAAAAACGGTTGAGTCAAATGTGCCTTATGATGAGTCAAGACTTTGAACAGGCCTTTAGACTACAGCGTGTGAACCAGTCATTATTTATTGTGTTTGCATAAAATGATTGTGAATAAACTTGTGCTAAAATAATTTCTGACTCATTTCTTTGTACAAAAGGATTGAAAACTGCACATAACACTCACAGCTTGCAGATAAACTGTTAAAAGTAAGAGAAACTTTACAAAAAAGCTTTACAATATTTATTCTATTCTATGCTTCTGTAAAGCTGCTTTGAGCCAATGTCAATTGTTAAAAGCACTATACAAATAAATTAAATTGACACAGAACATGTAAAAAAAAAGGTCATGAAACAAAGACGGTTCACAATCATGTAGAAATTTAGATAATTGTATGATTATGAATCAATATGTCTGCAAGTATGAATTAATTCATGACCTATTATACGTGAATGTTTTTTCTGTGAGACTGATTGTTGCTATAATGTGTTTGTATAGCATTACAAACAGATGATTGAAATACAATCAGAGCTCACAAAATATTTTACTTGCCACCTCTCTGTCTCTCTCTCTCTCTCTCTCTCTCTCTCTCTCTCTCTCTCTCTATCTATCTATCTATCTATCTATCTATCTATCTATCTATCTATCTATCTGTCTATCTATCTATCTATCCCTCTCTCTTAGTTGTCAGTGCCAGATGGTATTTCAGTGGCTGAGGATTTTAGAAATGATGGCTGATCTGGGATCTAATGTTTTACACAGAAAGAACCATACTATCTGTCACACGTTCTTATCCCTGGGCCTGGAGAACCCCTGTCCTATATTGTAATCTTTTACTCTGAGCTCAGTGGGTTTTCTGGGATTAGTGTGTTCTCTTGGATTAGTGGGTTCTGATTTTAGTGAGTTACCTGGGTTCAAAGGATTGTCTGAAATCATTGTCTTTTTCTTCACTTCTTTCAATGGGTCTTCTAGGTTGGGCTCTCTGGGTTCAGTGGTTTCTCTGGGATCAGTGTGTTCTCTTGGATTAGTGGGTTCTGTAGATTCAATTCAATTCAATTCAATTCAATTTATTTGTATAGTGCTTTTAACAATTTCCCATTGTCTCAAAGCAGCTTTAAGAAGTATGGAAACAGAAGAGAGAGAAAAAGAAATAATAATAATAATAATAATAAGAAGAAGAAGAAGAAGAAGAAGAAGAAGAAGAAGAAGAAAAATAAGAATAAAAATAAATGTGAATATATACAATTAAATTAAAAGATAATTTAAAAAAGATTCAATTAAAATATAAAATACTATATATCTTTCCCTATCCGTAATGAGCAAGCTGGAGGCGACGGCGGCAAGGAAAAATGCCCTGAGAGGACATGAGGAAGAAATCTTGAGAGGAACCAGACTCAGAAGGGAACCTCATCCTCATTTGGGTGACAATCTACAGTAAATATTGTTAATGTAAATAACGTCGTTTCTACAACAGTTTATAATAGTGCAACCGAGAGCTCCCGAGGGTCATTGTAAACTCTGAGTTCGGCGCAGAACTGATTGCTGATAAAGACCAGACCATACAGCTGACTGACACAACATTGGTTCAAAAGAAGGAATCCACAACAATCCCATCCTGGGATTGAGCTGCATGGTCAGAAAGTGTCTTAACTTTCTGACCATGCAGCTCAATCCCTGGCAAGGTGACCACCGGGCGACGAGACTCTAGCCAGCGGTAGAACATCAGGATTGACGAAGTTGCTCCGTAAGAAGATCAGTCTAGGAACTCGGAACTGGGAGCTCCGGAGTGGCATATATAGCTTGACAAAGAGAGAGAAAGAAAAATTGTAAGGTATGACTGTGATCCGGTGTGTTCTCTTCTTTCAATGGGTCCTCTAGGTTGGGCTCTCTGGGTTCAGTAAGTTCTCTTAAATTTGTGGGTTCTCTGGGATCGGGAGATTTTCTGGGATCAGTGGGTTCTCTGGGTTCAGGTTTGGGCACCACTGAGCTACTATGTGACCCCATGGTTGATGCCCTCGTAGTATGTTTTTGCAAGACCCACGAGCACTAGAGGGCAGCAGAGAGTATTATCCTGATGATTCTTTTTTTTCTCTTTTTTTTCTGTTGGAAAGACAGAAGGATGGTCGGGAAAAAACGCTTGGAATGAATTTTTATGCCTTCGTCGGATACTTCTGTAGTCTGGAACTAACAAGAAGTCTTCCTGTTAACGGGGCGATCTAACATACAGACTATATAGGATAGAATTATTGTGATTTAAAACAAAGAGCAAAAGAAAAAAAAATCACAACTGTGTTGAGGTAAGTGCAGAAAACTGCGTCCTAAACCGCAAACTTCCTACCGCGTTACATAGTGTATTAAATAGCGTGCTAAATAGTGTGTTACATAGTGTGTTAAATAGTGTGTTACATAGCGTGCTAAATAGTGTGTTACATAGCGTGTTACATAGTGTGTTACATAGTGGGGTAAATAGTGTTCTACATAGTGTGATTAATAGGTAAATAGTGTGCTACATAGTGTGATTAATAGGTAAATAGTGTGCTACATAGTGAGGTACTGTAAATAGTGTGCTACATAGTGTGCTGCATAGTGTGATACATAGCGTGCTAAATAGTGTGTTACATAGTGGGGTAAATAGTGTTCCACATAGTGTGATTAATAATGAGGTAAATAGTGCGCTACATAGTGAGGTACTGTAAATCGTGTGCTACATAGTGTGCTGCATAGTGTGATATATAGTGTGTTAAAAAAGTATGTTAAATAGTTTTCTACATAGTGAGGTAAATAGTGTGCTACATAGTGTGGTAAATAGTGTGCTACATAGTGAGGTACTGTAAATAGTGTGCTACATAGTGTGCTGCATAGTGTGATATATAGTGTGTTAAAAAAGTATGTTAAATAGTGTGCTACATAGTGAGGTAAATAGTGCGCTACATAGTGAGGTACTGTAAATAGTGTGCTACATAGTGTGCTGCATAGTGTGATATATAGTGTGTTAAAAAAGTGTGTTAAATAGTGTGCTACATAGTGAGGTAAATAGTGTGCTACATAGTGTGGTAAATAGTGTGCTGCATAGTGAGGTAAATAGTGTGCTACATAGTGTGGTAAATAGTGTGCTACATAGTGAGGTAAATAGTGCGCTACATAGTGTGCTACATTGTGTGGTAAATAGTGTGCTACATTGTGTGCTACATAGTGAGGTAAATAGTGTGCTACATAGTGTGGTAAATGATGTGCTGCATAGTGTGATACATAGTGTGTTACATAGTGTGTTACATAGTGGGGTAGATAGTGTACTACATAGTGTGATTAATAGTGAGGTAAATAGTGCGCTACATAGTGAGGTACTGTAAATAGTGTGCTACATAGTGTGCTACATAGTGTGGTATATAGTGTGTTAAAAAGTGTCTTAAATAGTGTGCTACATAGTGAGGTAAATAGTGTGCTACATAGTGAGGTAAATAGTGTGCTACATTGTGTGGTAAATAGTGTGCTACATTGTGTGCTACATAGTGAGGTAAATAGTGTGCTGCATAGTGTGCTACATAGTGAGGTAAATAGTGTGCTGCATAGTGTGCTACATAGTGAGGTAAATAGTGAGGTAAATAGTGTTCTACATAGTGGGCTACATTGTGGGGTAAATAGTGTACTACATTGTGTGGTAAATAGTGAGGTACATTGTGTGGTAAATAGTGTGCTACATAGTGTGGTAAATAGTGAGATAAATAGTGTTCTACATAGTGTGGTAGAAAGTGTGCTACATAGTGGGGTAAATAGTGTGGTAAAAAGTGTGCTACATAGTGTGTTAAATAGTGTGCTACATAGTTTGGATGTACATTATCTGATTTAGATTTCTTTGTCTACAGATTTGTAGGATTAGCAGATTAGTGAGGCATCATTTTTGCCACGACTCGCTAAACTTGATGCTGGAGACATGACCGTATGATAACCGATTAATTGTTATCACTGTGAGTGGCGCAGCTCGATACCAGATTATTATACCTGATTATACCTGATATTCTGATTATACGAGGATTATCTGATTAAGTGGATTACATTAGATTAACCAGTACCTACTTTTTTTAAACTAAATTTAACATGTGACTACTATTTAATTAACTGCTCCAGTAGAAGGATATGTCCACCATTAAAGATTTACAAAGGAAAAAGACAACTTTAGTAACACAGTCATGGCAGATCATGAAAAATGAGAGTTTCTTTCATGAAGGAACCAAGAAATATGGAAAAGCATTAGATATGAAAAGCTTTGTTCCTAATCTCTCAAACAAATGTTAACTAGCGTGATATAACAGTACAAACTAGCTACAAAAGATCTTACTGTCACAATATAATCTGTGATAAATGCAAATTGTAATAGGGATGAATAGTCTGTGTAGATTGGTAAACT
The DNA here is from genome assembly GCF_022655615.1 of Tachysurus fulvidraco. NCBI lineage: Eukaryota > Metazoa > Chordata > Actinopteri > Siluriformes > Bagridae > Tachysurus > Tachysurus fulvidraco. The sequence goes on along the minus strand of NC_062528.1, from coordinate 5,069,588 downwards.
TTAGATTTAGATAAACTTCTAAAAGGTGTCAAAAAAAAAAAAAAAAGACACTTACACAAGATATTTCTGGTCCTACATAAAATGCTACCCAATTTTCGTTCCATTCCACAGTGTACATTAATAGCTGTAAACAAAGACATTATATTGATGCAAGGTGTAAAAGCTCATACAGGACAGAAGCAACTGTTCAGTCTGCTTGATCTGAGGTGTGTTTCCTGTTCTCTAATTGTAAGGTGTGATCCATTCCCTTGTGTTTCTCTCACAGGGTTTTCATCATGAGTGTCCTGCCTCCCGTGCGCAAGGACCGCGTCATTAGCCAGCTTCCTAAGGTAATACATCACTCATCTTAACAAACTCTGCCTGACTTCACATGGCTGAATCACACAGGCGTTTATTCATTACATGTTATGGCTCAGCAACCAGGAAGCAGTTCGCTTAAAGGTCTTTTTTTTCTGAAAAAAGTCTTAGAAGTAAATGTTTCTGGAAATACAGGACAATTTAGGCAGAAGTACTTTCTCAGCTGTACAAACAAAGTGTAGAATCTTTCTGTCATCTGTGTACAATTTTAAGATGTCTCTGCAGTGGGAACTTTTAGGAGGTTTCTGTTTGCCTTTCATGTCTTTATCCCTCTGAAAATCAGAGATCATGGTCCTGATATTACCTTTGTCTTATTTTTAACTGAGGTTATTTTTTCTCATATTTAACTTGATCAGTTATTTGTTTTTCATTTTATCTAGTGCTTCAGTAAAGGGGCTGCATTACACACAGAAGGTGGCTTTAATGCCAAAGTGAAGACTGCTTGCCAGGAGCAGAGAACTGGCACTGTGGGGTGAGTCTACAGCTGTAATGCCTATTTAAAGTCTTCTCATTCCAGGTGTGTCTGAATCGCAGTGTCTCTGAATTGTTTTTTTCTGTATCCAGGGGTTCCGAGTCCCATTTCTTGTCATTTTCATAATTTTTTTTCTGCTCTAAAATACTTTGTCCACAACATTTAACAACTTATGAACTTTTTCTTCACACAGCAAACACATTTTTATTTTTTATTTAAAAAAATATTTCTTCATTTGGAATCAGTTTTCTCTTAACCATCATTTTTTAAATTGAGGCAATATCAAGTCAAGAGAAGTCAAGTCAAGAAGTATTTTATTGTCATTTCAACCATATATACAGTAGCTGTTGCGGTACACAGTGAAATGAGACAACGTTTCTCCAGGATCATGGTGCTACATAAAACAAAGACAGGGCTAAGGACATGTAAGTAGTCCTAGCCACATAAAGTGCAACTGTGCAACCTGGTGCAAACAGTGCAGGACAAGACATTGCAGGACAAAAGACAGTGCAGACACAAAGTTAAAAGACAATATGCTTTATTTGAGAAAAATCATAAGAAAAGCTTTCATCTATAATCCTACTCCTAGATTAAAATTTGTTCTCTCTGTACAATCAGAGCTCACAAAATATTTTACTTGCCACCTCTCTGTCTCTCTCTCTGTCTCTCTCTGTCTCTCTCTCTCTCTGTCTCTCTCTCTCTCTCTCTCTCTCTTTCTCTCTACTCCAGGTTTAAGATCTCCAAGGTTATTGTAGTGGGAGACTTGGCTGTAGGAAAGACGTGTCTGATTAATAGGTAAGCTTTACTCTTCTTATGTGAAAAACTGAAGAAACCACTGTTACATGTTTAGTAAGTACTTCACCAGACAAGGTTAATATGTAAGATAGAGTGCAGTAAAATATTAAGGTTTGTGTGATTGATTAATTGTTGTTAAAGTTTGAACTTTTTTCATCTGCTTTGCTAGATTTTGCAAAGATGCCTTTGACAAGAATTACAAAGCTACTATTGGTGTAGACTTTGAGATGGAGAGGTTTGAGGTGCTTGGAGTTCCGTTCAGCCTCCAGCTGTAAGTATTGACCATATAGTGGAGCACTTCCAGAAACCACTGAATAAATACTAGCTTGTTCTTTCTTGTTGTAGGTGGGACACTGCAGGACAGGAAAGGTTCAAGTGCATCGCTTCCACATACTACAGAGGGGCTCAGGGTTAGTATATTTGTACATATATAGAGTTAGTATGCATATAAACACTTACTTCCCACTTTATTATTTATTTTCGTGTAGTTATCTGATCAGCAAGTCATGTGGCACCTGTTTAGTGCGAAAAACATCATGCAGGGACAGGTCATGAGCTTCAAGGGATATTTTGGTTCAAGTGTCATAAAATATTGATTTCCTATGAAATACATGCGACAGACAAAAAAAAAAGCCAAAGAACTTAGAAGCAGAACCTGGGCACTGGCCCCATGATTGCACACATTGTTGGGGAAGAATTTGAGGAACTTCATGAGGAGTTTAAGGTGTTGAACTGCCCTCTCAATTCATCTTATTAGTCAAATCAATATTTGGGATCTATTGAAAGTGCAGTGCCTTCATTTTGCAACTTCCATTGATGAATCTGATATCTGCTAAATTTCATGTGTGTGCATGTGTGTATGTGTGTGCATGTCTGAATGTGTGTGTGTGCATGTCTGAATGTGTGTGCGTGCATGTGTGAATGTGTGTGCATGCATGTGTGTGTGTGTATGCGTGTGTGTCTGTGTGTTTGACTGTGTTGGATGTGTTTGACTGTGTTCATGAATCTGAAATGTGTGTGTGTGCATGCATGTGTGTGCATGCTTGTGTGTGTGTGTGCATGCGTGTGTGCATGTGTTGGTGCCTGCGTGTGTGCATGTGTTGGTGCCTGCGTGTGTGTGTGTGTGTGTGCATATGTGTGTGTGTGTGTGTGCATGCGTGTGTGCGTGTGCATGCGTGTGTGCGTGTGTGCGTGTGCATGCGTGTGTGCTTGCGTGTGTGCGCATGTGTGTGCGTGCGCATGTGTGTGTTCACATGTGTGTGTTCATGCATGTGTGTGTGTGCATGGGTGTGTGTGGGTGCGTGTGTATGTGTGTGTGTGTGTGCGTGTGTGTGTGCATGCACGTGAGTGTGTGCGTGCGTGTGTGCATGCGTGTGCATGTGTGTGTGTGTGTGTGTGTGTGTGCGTGTGTGTGCATACGCGTGTGTGTCTGTGTGCATGCGTGTGTGTGCCTGTGTGCATGCGTGTGTGTGTGTGTGTGCATGCATGTGTGTGACTGTGTGTGTGACTGTGTGTGTGACTATGTGTGTGACTGTGTTGGATGTGTGTGACTGTGTTGGATGTGTGTGACTGTGTTGGATGTGTGTGACTGTGTTGGATGTGTGTGACTGTGTTGGATGTGTGTGACTGTGTTGGATGTGTGTGACTGTGTTGGATGTGTGTGACTGTGTTGGATGTGTGTGACTGTGTTGGATGTGTGTGACTGTGTTGGATGTGTGTGACTGTGTTGGATGTGTTTGACTGTGTGTGACTGTGTGTTTGACTGTGTGTGACTGTGTGGACTGTTTGACTGTATTTGGATTTGTTTGACTGTGTGTGTGACTGTGTTGGATGTGTTTGACTGTGTGTCTGTGTGTGTGACTCTCTGTTTGTGTTTGACTGTGTCAGTGTGTGTCTGTGTGTGTGCCAGTGTGTGTCTGTGTGTTTGACTGTGTTGGATATGTTTGACTGTGTGGCAGAGTGTGTGTTTGTGACTCTGTGTCTGTGTGTGGTTGTGTCTGCGTGTCTGTGTGTGACTGCGTGTGACTGTGCGTGTGTCTGTGTGTGACTCTGTGTGTGGCTGTGTTCGTGTCTGTGTGTGACGGTTCGTGTCTGTGTGTGACGGTTCGTGTCTGCGTGTGACTGTTTGCGTCTGTGTTCGTGTCTGTGTTCGTGTCTGTAGGTGTCTGTGGGTCACTGTGGGCATGTCTGTGTGTGCACATGTGTGTCTGTGTGTGTTATTAGCACACTCAGAGGAGGAGGGAGTCTGGCCTTGATTGGGTCTAAATTTTTTCCTTACACTACATGGCATATAACAGATATTGTAGAGTTAACTTTATTATTGTTGATTGTACCTTTCAATATGCAGATGCTTAAAATATTTCTCCTTTTCACTCGGTCTAATTAATACATCTAATAAAAACTAGAGTATGTGTGTGTTGTAGATCATCGGTCATATCACCCTGACACATTGTTACTTGACACTTGATATTAGAATACTGCTTTTCTCTCATTGTTATTGACTCTATACTCTTGTTCATCTTTTTCAGCGGTAATAATTGTTTTTGATTTGACTGATGTGGCCTCGCTCCAACATACTTGGTAAGGTACTTGTAAAGATCATAAATATGCACTGTGAAGTATACTAAATAATGTTTAACTGGAACCTCCTCAGCCAACATCAGTGACTGATCTCACTGCTGCTCTTATAGCTAAATGAACACAAATCTAAACTATAACATCTGGTGAAAGCATCAGAAGGTGATATGGGGATGTATGAGTGTGTTTGGACATGTGTCCCTGCACAGTGTAACTAAACATGCTTAGAAACACATTTTAGACAACATACCTTCTTCTCTTAAAGGCAATGGCTGGAGGATGCTATGAAAGAGAACGACCCCACCAGTGTCTTACTCTTTTTGGTAGGCACAAAGAAAGATCTGATTGTAAGTGTTTATTTTTTAGATTGTAAATTTTAGTGTATTTATTTTTTTAACAATTTCTGCAACAAATTGTTTACCCCACTGTTGTGTATTCCTGTAGCCCCCGGCACAGTATTCTCTTATTGAACAGGACGCTATTAAAGTGGCTCAGGAGATGAAGGCGGAGTACTGGGCTGTGTCTGCTTTGTCTGGTAAGACAAAATGGATTAAGGAGGGTTGCTTTGTTACTTAGGTTTGGTGGGATACTGTGGGAGGAAAAAGGCTAAATAATTACACTATTTGTAACCTGACCTCAAAAAAAATTCCCACCAATCCTAGGAGCAATATGTAGACTGTGGTGAGAGAAGGAAAGTATGTAAATGCATGTGTTTTAGTACTCGAAGAACTGAAGTGCTCTCACTCATGACAGTTTCTCTACATACTTGCTTCACTGCTCTATAAATCTTTTAGATTCCTACAAATGAACAAGTTCAGTTTTGTTCACTTGTAGGAATATTAGTGTCTTACAAGGATATGCCTGAAATAAAGAAATAGCAGCTTGTACTAAACCCTATGTGACTGTGCTCTACTGCAGGCACTAAGCTCAACCCCAGGTTTTCCTCATCAGTCACTGCAGCCAGTATGACTTCTGTTACCAAGCTGCAGCTCCAGTGAGCCCTTAAACTCTGTTTAAGCTGTTGAATTAGCCAAGTAACTCTCACATGGACTGATGTACCATGAAATGGATTAGTCACTCATCCAGTCATATGCGCAGTAGTTTTAAACCAGTCTGTAGCATATTCAAAGCCCCTGCTGTGTATACATAGATTTTATGATGCATCACTATATTTTCAAAAGTGTTAGAGGATAATACCATTTATACTGATATAGTTTGATGTAGCTTCTACTCTCGCTTTGTCTTTCTATCTACAAATCAAACTGAACGAACAGAAATGGAACATAGTGGCAGTTCTGGTTATTAAAGCACTTATTCCCTCATGATTGTGTGTTTAGTTTTGTTTTTTGTGCTGTTTACAGGGGAAAACGTGAGGGAGTTTTTCTTCCGTGTGGCATCACTGACGTTTGAGAACAGCGTGTTGGCAGAGCTGGAAAAAGGCAGCTCCAGGTGCATTGGGGATGTTGTCAGTAAGTACCGGATTAATTTCTAAACATAATTGCTATATAGTTGCTTCTGTCTCAAACCAATGTGAAGTTTATTAAGTCTTCATGATATCTCTAAGTACAAACAATGGTGACATTCTGACCTTCATACTTTACTTTTCAGGTTAAAAAGGTGACATTTCTCCTCAAATCTTTTATTTCGTTCTGATCTCCATTGTTAAAATATATTTTAAAATAAAATCAAGTCCTATATCAACAAGTGATTTAAACCAAACTTAATACCATTTATGCTAAAATGTCTCCTAATTTTTCCATCTATTTGTCTTCACAGAAATCAGCAGCAACACGAGTAACATGTATGCAACTTCTAAAAAGAAACATCCAAGCTGCTGTCAGTAAAGGGAGAGAAAACCTGAGAATTCTGCACTGAATGAACTGATGCAAAAAACTGATACCAAAGCAGACACTATAGGTACAGATGAACAAGGGAGACTAGAAAGTGTTAAAAACACTGTACTTAGGACAGGTTCCTCTGTAGTATGTTGTACTTGTCTTTTTAATTTTTTCTATGCACATCGGTTGCGTTGCCTTCATTAGTGTTAGATGTTTCAGAATGATCATCATATTATGGCAATCATAAGCATCAGGTTTATGAATTCTTTAGTTTACATGTCAGTTTAAGATCATGCTGTATTGCACAATTAATGAACCTGATGTATTTTTAATATTAAAAATAGTTGCAATAAAATCAGTAGTATTAACTACACTATCAGAAACTTTTATACACATTTATACAGGAGATTTGTTCTGGTTTATACAGTAACAATTTCTAGCTTGTGTTTTTTTATGCTATCGTTATACATGTTCTTGTTACATGTTATTGTATACTATGCTTTCAAATTTGTTTTAAATTAAAATCTGCTAAAGTGTTTTCTGTAGACTGTTACTAAGGAATTTAGTTTAAACAAACAACAGAAATTAAAAAAAACAATTTCATTGTAGTAAACTTTAACATGCTCTCTAGTACAAAGAATGTGAGCCACGTACGTTTCAATAGATTATGAACTATTTCATGCTCTTAGTTTTAGTCTTTAATCTAATCATGTCTTTAATGAAGCTAGTCATGTTCTTAGTTTTAAGTCTTTAAAACTAAGCCTGTTATAAGTCAACTTTTGAGAAAGAGGAATATCAGAGCTTAATTTAGAATCATGTTCTCTTTCAGTCCATTGTGAGAATGCAGTCATCTTCAGATGGACCAGAACAATGTTTATATGTGGTGTATCATATATAGACAGAACAAACACAGAATGGTTTTCTTCTGTTTAGTATCGCTGTCCTCAGAGGTACCTACTCTGTAACGTTTCGCTCAAAGTTCTTGAAAGAGTCCAGATATTTTCTGTCTATTTGAGACTGAAGTTTCTCAGGGATGCAATGTGAGTGCTTGTAGTTTTCCTTTATCCACTTTCCTCCTTCGCTGTTCTCAATGGCCACAGAAGCGACGCCTATAGAGAGCAGAACATCACAACATAACATAAAGGAATCTGAATAAATGTTCCTGATTTGTAGTGACCCTTTCATTTACGGGAACAAGTGGCCCTAACTCTTGTCAGCTAAATGACTTGACAGCATAAAAAATCAGTCTTCTGCTGTTATGCAAGTTTGGATAGAGCAAAAATGGATCTTCTAGTGGCCCTGAAGACTGGATGTTCATCAGTATTTCAGCATATTAATGTTTTAAACTGCTTGCTATAATTTTTCAAGCTATTTCTATAACTTATAATGTAATCCTACACACATTTGTTTATTTTATTTATTTATTTTTTCGTTCATTCATTCATTCATTTATTCAGGACGAATGCATGCTCACCCACAACAGATGCTCCTTGTTTTTCTACCAGCTTGATAGCAGCTTTCATTGTGCCTCCAGTCTCAATCCACTGGTCAACTATAAGAACACGCAGACCTGAAAAACACCATACCATAATATTAAACTGAATGGTATTACTGAATTGCATTACTGAATGGCAAGAAAACAGTATTAGCATGTATTTGCAGCATCATATTAGCATTGGTAAGAACATGCTAAGGGTTTGCAACCTCTTTATTTACTTAGACATCTTGGGACATGAGAGTGACTACGGTGTAAAGGCAGATGGCTTGAAAGGTGTTCTGTAATCTGTTCTTAAAACCCTGATCTAAAAAACCTAGGGTAAAGGATGCTTATCAAAATTTGTGGTGAACAGAAGGAATAAACCAATCTACAGAACTGATCAGTGAATGCTGGTCATCTTGGTCAGCAACATGGGGCCTCCAAATCACAGGAACACTGGGCAAAGACACGGCAGCCGAGACTAGATTCCAGGAATCCCATAGACATAGACATACACAATAACACTAAATGAAACCCACTGTGACATTTGGAGAACATGCAAGCAAAACTCCACAAACTACAGGGATCCTCGGGCTGTGAAGCAGCAACACTACTTACTCCACATCATGATGCCCAGAACTAATCTTTACCATGCTAAACGTTATCTGAAAACGACACAAACCCACTGAATTAGCGAATGTGACATTAGGCTTTTTTATTATTCATGTATTCATATTATATCATATAATATAATAACTACCATGAATTATTTAGAATCTAAAGTGAAACCAATTGTGGAACAGCTTAGCAGGCCCCAGTAGTTTAAAGGGTTAACCTCAAAACACGTCTCTTCTCTGATATAACAAAAAATTGAGATTCTTGATTGGAATTCTGATGATGCAAGAGCCATCCAATGCAATGGGCCATTAGAAGCCATGAGAGCAAAAACTGCCATGTCTACATAATACAGCACTTTCCTCCGAGGGGGACGCTTTGCTTTGTGAAACTGCAGGAGCAACAGTTTGATATTTGGTTGGCTTCATATGTCTATGAAACTTCACAAGACAAAGGTTTCCAATTTCATGGAGCTGAGTTAACAGATTAGTACACTGTAAATCATGATAGCTCCTTTAAGGTATGTGAACTTATTTTTCTCTTTAACCCATGTTTTCAGAAATGAAACTTGATCCATTGTATTGAATACTTGTGAGTTGAAACAAAGTTTATCTTAAGTTGGGTTTACTCATGTTTCTAAGGCTTAAGGCTTTACATTTAACCATCTAGAATTGTGTCACAGTGTAGACTGAGTGTGACTCAGCAATCACACACAAAAAGGACAGAATTTCCACATAAGTAAAATATGTAGCTTTTTACTTTCTCACACTGGTCCACTATTATATATCCTGCACTAATGTCCAGTTCATTTCTTATTTCTAATTGTATATTTGCACTGGCCACTTTGCATTGCTGTATAATTCATGTCTCTATTCTTGTTTATATCCAATTGCTTGTTTTTTGTAAATCTTTATGTTTATACACATTATTATTATTATTATTATTATTATTATTATTATTATTATTATTATTATTATTATTTATAATCGTTATTTCCTAAATTTATGCTTTTTCTCTATTATCACTATGCACCAACACACCAAGACAAATTCCTGTACATGTTGACCCTACAGTACCTGCCAATAAACCTGGTTCTGATTCTGAATCCATAATGATACAATGGCCATATTGCTCGAAATTGTTTAAACTTGTACATAGTTCTATTTAGGTTTAAGACAACTTGCTATTTTTATACAATGAGTTATTTGTTTGGTGCATCTGCCTCCTTTTAAACCTCACAGTGTAGAACAAGATGTTTTTATTCCCAGCTCAGTCAGGGTTTATTATCGGTCATTAACCCAAAACACTGACTTATTCAGAGTGAAAAGTCTAACATTGTAGGAGGTTAGGAAGCCAGATATTTGCTTTCTTTGTCAAGCCAAACAAAACTAGACACCATGATATAGGAATTTCTGGAATTTCTCTGCTTAAGTTCATCCTGTATTTATCCTATTGGCTTGTTACTGTAGTTTTGCTAGATTTAAGTACCTGGTTTTAACACATCAGCTCGTACTTCCAATAGTTTCTCTTTTCTTGTGTAGTCAGTATATTCCTGCGTCTGAGTTTCTACACAAAGGTGTCCTGCTTTTCGGATGGCTAGAAAGCCTTTTCCCAGAGTGGTGGCCACGGCTGTACCTGAAAACCGAATTTAAGTGCTATTATTTTTGAGGTATTTATTTACACGACATCTTTTACATCTAGAAACTTCACTTTATAAAAATCCTGCAAAATATTGTTTTATAAATAAGCGTAATATATTGCAGAAGGTTATACCATGTAGCCCCAAGAGAGAAATGATTTAATTTCAAGCATGCTTTCTTCATTTATACACATATTCAGTGTAGTTACCATACCACAGTGTGGTAACTACACTGAATACCCTCCGTAGGCAGTTCTATTGTGGGGTCAGAGCCCAGTTTATATTTACAGCCTTACCAACATGTGGAATGAACTAAAAATAGAAGAGGAGTCATTCCTGTCTTAGAAACTCATTGCCTTCAACAACATGACAAAATGCAGCGTACCAAGGATAAAGCCCATTGCGTCTATTCCAGCCACCAGGTCAATCAAATCATTTTGGAATGGTTTGAGAAGATCTGTCACACAATCTGACAAGGCCTGGTTGTGGAACGCATTGAAAAGAATGAACAAGTGCAGAGAAAGAAAATATATACTAATGAAATACTGTAATCATGGACATGACATTCCAAGACAGTCTTATTAAATGCTCCTGACTTTAGAGATTAGAATAAACCATACCTGGGAATTGCAGTAAAGTCTGGAGGGATCTAGCCATGCAAAATGTGGACCCTTAGTATTAGGTGCCATAAGTGACAGATACCAGCCTTCATCTCTCTCCTGAGGAAAAGCCAGATTATTCATACTGACGAGGAGCAAAACTTCAGACTGCAGAAACTTAGCACTAACGGACTGAATGGAGGAGCAATGACACTAACTGACACTAGAGGGCGATGTAAGACTACAGGGTTGCCAGGTCACTCTACTACTTTAAATTCCAACGAGTGTAAAAGTCGCTTTTATACATTTGTACATTCTACATAGTGCAGCACAGTCGAAGTTTAATCATTACATTACATTGTAATTAATCATTTATGTATTTACCCGTACAGTCTAGAATAACAAATAAGGTAAAACCCACAATCTGGCAACACGCAGGAAAACAACAACAACAACAACAACAATAACAACAGCATTTAGGCTGTTTATATTTTTAGAGATTGCAGTTAATGATGCTGAATATTAATCTCAGTGTAACATGTGGACCTTCATCACATGTCTAATCTACATATCACTATGACAAAGAAACAAGCGAAACCTTTACACTTTTGTACTATATTTTTAATTAAACCCTAAATATAATCACTACTAAACTGTGCATTCAGACACATGCATAGACTCACTGAGCACTTTATTAGGAACCCCTGCACACACCTACACATTCATGTAATTATCTAATCAGCCAATCATGTAGCAAGAGCTTAAAGTATAATAGAGCTATATGCCAGCAGTTTGGGTTAGTGCTCACATGAACCATGATTTTTTCTGTAACTGCTGATGTCCTGGGCTTTTCTTTCTAAAACAAATTTAAACAAATAACAAATAACACTCAGCACACATTTATTTTTCTAAATATTAATATTAATATTTTGTATATTAAGCCATTAAGCTTTTTATTCCTGAAGTTTTCAGTTCAAGGTCCAAGATCTGAATTTTAGCATTAACCATTAAACAACTTAAAGTGACCGGTTAATAAAATAATGAAATGAATATACAAATTTTGATAGTAATGAGTTGACCACTAAGTGTCCAAACTACTGGTTTTCAAATGACTTCTACAGATTAACATCTTCCTGAAGTACTTAAACTAAAACTTCAACAAAAATTTCTATGCATTTGTTTTTATGTTTCCTCTTAAAAGAGTTTTTAGCCTGATGGTATTCATAGTCTTAACCTATTGAACCAGTATCGATGAATTCATCAGTAGAAACTTCAAAACACTTCGGTGAGTTACTCTGAATAAGGACATCTTCCAAACGGCATCATTTTAAATGGAAATGTCATGATTTCCACAGCTGGAACTTAATAAAGTTAAATTACAATCTTTACTTCTTGGAAGAAATATCGATAAGTAAAAAAAAGTTACATGCATTATCTTAAGAAGTGTTTTCTGTGTAAACTGCAGAATAAAGCATGCACTTTTATATGTTCTGAAAATGAAAGCTCCACAGCATGCTTTTAATGAATCTACAAGATTTAATATAGGTGTACAACTGGAATCACATGGGTAGTGAGTTCAGCAGATTCATAACTGAGCAAATTTTAAATAAGCCTGTGTTAATTTAGGAGGTTTGCCGAGAGAGTGGCCGGTTTGCCTCGGCTGATGTTTCATCATTTGTTTCTGCCTCCCAAATTCCATTCTGCACAAGCCTATTGCCCACAGTGTGCATTGCACAAGTTCTTATAGAGCAGAGCAAAACACAGAATATGTCAGAGACGCTTTTTTCCACTTTTATATGGATCTACTTGGTGGTCTGGATAGAATTTTTCCTCGGACCACAGTATTCCTGCATAATTGAACATGCACTTCATTTTATATGTCACAAGATACTCAGATATTCTAGACTATATAATCTGATGATAGCTTCTGCTTACACGGCAAAATGGTCTTTTGTGAACAGCTAGAGTAAGCATTACTCTTAAATAGCAAACAAAGCATAATATGCATTCTATCAATTTCCAAATACGCATTTAAACTATTGATGCTGTATAATTAACAATTACATTATTTCTTTCTTTCCCTTTCTAAATCAAATTCCAAGTGAGGCATAATTCAGTTCAAGCATGACTGAGCAGCTGGGGGTTAAGAGGGCTTGAGAGCATTATACTAAACCTTAAGCTTCTACTGTCCTCGTTTTTATAATAATTTTTTTTAATATATACATATAAATGTAAATGTAAATCATTGTTCTTTTCCATTATGTTCAATGTAAAAAAAATATGTATGATTATATATTAAGAGTAAGGCCATAACCATTCAGTCTCATTCCTGCTTGACTTGCCTGGCATTCTTGTAGTCATAGAAACATACAGTGCCGTGAATAAATGTTCACCCCTGAACCTTTCCACATTATGTAGTGCTACAACTTTCAACTGGAATGGACTAGGGTGTGTAAGTCATGAATCTAAAAAGAAATCAACAAAATTTGCAAAATGATTTACAGATAAAAAATGAGGTCGGAGAGTAACAGCCAATTCTGCTTATATTCAGTCAGTTTGGTAAGCTTTTTTTTTTGTTCACTTTATTGTGTTATAGATTTAATTTTAAATGGATTAAAATAATAATTTTCCATTCATCCAGGCACAATAACCCTTAATGTCAAAGTTTTTAGAAATCTTTTGAAAATGTATTTAGGACACAACAGCATATAAAACTAGATAAGCACTCAACACAATTAGCAACAAATGCAGCTTTGATTCTTCTGAACCACGTCTCTGCAAGATTTGCAACCCTGGATATGGGCAGTTTTCCCACTTTTCCTGGCAGATCCTTTTTAAAAGGTTAACATTTACAGATTTGGTCATCCAAGAACATTCAGAAACTTGTCCCAAAACCACTCCAGTGTTTGAGTCATTGTTGTGCTGAAGTGTGAATATTTGCTCCAGTCTGAGGTTGGGTGTTCTCTGGAGCAGGCTTTCTTCAGGACATCTCTGTATGTGGCTGCATTTGACCACTGACAAGAGTCCCATAACACTATACTTTACTCCAGGGATGGTGTAATGAGTGTCTGAATTTTCTTTTTAGATGTAGAACATCTACATTAAGAGTTACATTTCTGTCTCATCAGACCAGAAGCCAGTTATATGTCTGCTAGATACCCTACCATGAATGCCTGATTGAATTAATATTTCTGACATGATTTTCTTTCCAGCAGGTTCTTCATGGAAGCAGTCAAGCCACTGATAGTTCTAAATTTACTAGATTTCAGATTGATGATGCTTTTGTGAACCTTCAAAATCATTTAAATGGTAGAAAATCTCAAAAAGAAATTTGTTAATTTATTTTTTAGCCATTCATATTTGATGGTGTTGTGGGGTCATTGGCCTGTTGCATGAGCCCATCTTAAAGTGCTGGACAGGTGGCTTTACAGTAATCTTCAAAATATTCTTGTCTTTATCATTGCCTCGATGTCTGCCAGTTTTCCAGGTCCTGTGACAGCAAAACAAACCCAAATCACCCTGTGCACCATGCTTGGTATTGGGTGTGGTGATACACTGTTTGCTTTTAGCCAAATCTGGCAAATGTCTCCACTTTGGTCACATCAGTCCAGAGAATATTGATCAAAGACATTTAAGGCTTGTTTGTGGCTTAAAGAAAGACTTTTGACCACAACATCATATATACACATTATTATGATTTTATGCATTGTGCTGCTGCCACAGAATTGGCTGATTGGATAACTGCATGAATAGACACATATGTTCCTTTTAACGTGGTTAGTTGGGGGACTAGTGAATACTTGTATTGCAAAGCTGCAATGATTAGTATACTCATAAATGTTATAGCCTACTAAATGCTTCTCAAGACCATCACTGATTAAGGCTCTGGGTTGTTGATTGAATGTTCAGGGGTTCAAGCTCCCGCACAACCAAGTTGCCACTGTTAGGCCTTAGTGTCACTCTCTGATCCTCAGACCATATATTAGGTCTGACCCCAAATTCCTAAAAAACTGGGATGTGTGAAGAAAATAATTTCACTCTGCTGTAAAATATATGTGGCAAATAAATAAAGACTGCTTCTTTTAATCACATACATGGTATTTCTGTTATACCTGCTTATATTTGTCCAGATCAAATTATATGTCAGTAGATCAGAATATAGCCTTCGGGGTCATGAAAACAACTTCTACAGTTCAGGTGCTTGCTACATCCTAGATGTAAAAACAATTTGAATGCCGTGCACATACTATTTGCATGTTAACAAACGCACCTTTCTTCTCTCAGGTGACCTTTCTGTGATATAATTACCTTTTTTACTGCATTCACATTCTTAAATTTAAAAAAGATGGTTCGAGGGATAGAAAGACAAGTTGCTAGATATGTTTGATGGGTTTTCTTTTTGAACCATTGTTCAGAGTTAATAAAGCGCTGACCAAAATAGGCCTATTGTGTGTCACAAGTAAAAAGAGGGTGTGGCAGTGTGTATCACTGCTCAACAAAAAGGAATCAAATTATGTTACTCAAAGCTTGAACGCCATGGAGGAAATTAAAGTTAAAATTTATTCAAATCAGAGCAAACCAGATTAAATATGTTCCACACAACAAATTGCATGGATTTTGATTTTGCAGAAGTATTTGATGGGCTTAAAAAAACAACATAAAATGTAAACAAGGAAATAAAAATGAGTTAATGAAGGTTGTATATATGTTTTACTGAATGGCTCAACACTGGTTTTGATCATTGTCAGTAGTTACTGATAGAAGTAGAACTTTGATGTAAGTAAAACAACTGGTTTACTTTGGTGGCTAATCTGTGACCATGTTTAGTCCCAGAGTAAAAAAAAAAAAAAAAAAAAAAAAGCAGTGTGGCTCCAATCCAAATCAGGTCACTGTTTCTTTGTGGAGTGTGAAGCTCAATCTCGTTGGGTCCTAGGAATCACCCCATCTCTTGTTGCTGTGGAGACGGTGACAGGCCCCGCCCCTTGCTGCGTCATCGGAGTAAATCTCGAGCTTGTGGAGAATGAGGGGTAACTTTCGGTCAAAGCACTATTTCTCAGTTCATTCTCCTTGTGTGAACTTCCCAAAGCCATAGAAAATGAATTCATTCGTTAATAACTCAACTTAAATATGACAAAATACTTAATTAAATACTTATACTTAAAACTTAATTAAATCATGCCAGCCTTCTCCTTTGTACACCAATAGGCTTCTCCTGCATCTATGTATTTAAACTCTTATAATTAAGTTACATTATATGATTTTTTTTTTATATGTCGAAAAAGTAGACATAAGATACTGTAGTTAATTATTTTACATTAGGCTTTTTTGCCTTGGGTGCAAGCAGAATAAGAGTAATTTTTTTGCACAGATTTGCACAGGATAATGTGTTCTCATGATGTGAAGATGTTAATTAAGTGTGAGACCCC
Organism: Tachysurus fulvidraco; assembly: GCF_022655615.1. Taxonomy (NCBI): domain Eukaryota; kingdom Metazoa; phylum Chordata; class Actinopteri; order Siluriformes; family Bagridae; genus Tachysurus; species Tachysurus fulvidraco. The sequence goes on along the minus strand of NC_062528.1, from coordinate 5,053,793 downwards.
TCCCATAATCCGGAGTCTATTAAAACACGCGCAATCGGGCATCTGGGGACCGGCCGGTCTGGTGCTGTCTCACGAGCCGTGGTGCTGAAAGCGCACAGCTGCCATGTGGTCACTTCTTTTCCTGTTTCTGTCTTACTTAGACGGAGACTTTGTTAAAGGCGAAATTTCCGCTTTAGACGCGGAAAAAGATTCATATTTTCTGCTCAATACGACTTCATGTGCGAACACGTCGGCGTGCCGTGTGCATTTGAGTCATCAGAAAGCCGACGGTGAAAGACAAGATGCTCAAGACGCGTCCGGTGACATACAGACACTGAGGAGATCCAAACGGGGCTTCACTTATCCAGGGACTCTGTGGTGTGGCGCAGGAAACATCGCTGATAACTACGATCAACTAGGTGAGTTTATATTCTGTGAACTATTCATCTTATAGGCAATTTTATACAGATATTCTTTAAGAATCATACAAACAACCACTGATTATTTAAAGCTCTTAAACCTGTCTATCTACTAAAATATTATAAATCAATAAATCTTTTATTTGAAACCTACATTTATCTCTGTATCTTCATCATGTTTAGTTTATTATTTATAAAACACCCAGATTTAAAAAATATATATTTTTTATACCTTATTTGGCTTGTTCATGTCTCGTCTCCAGGAGAGTTTGCTGAGACGGACAGATGCTGCCGAACACATGACTATTGTCCTCATGTCATTCATGCATTTTCTTCTAAATATGGCTTCACCAACTTTAAGTGGCATTCCATTTCACACTGTGACTGTGACAATGCGTGAGTATCACAGTGCTCACAATGTGTCATGCGTTGCATGTTTGAACAGACATCAGTGGTAGAATTAGATGATTATTATTAGAGATTTTTTAAGTGTGGGGGAAACATCAGGCTAATTAGAAGTAAATATGCTGCATTAGATCTAATGTATGAAATTGATATAATTCTCACATCCGAGAGTTTGCCATCCCCTGCTTATTCCATACTCATACATGTTACCTTATTTGATGCTACAACCAAGTTAAGTCACATGATTCAGTACTTATTAAAACATAACAAATCAAGAAAATTTTGTCATTCTGCAGAATGAAGCAGTGTCTGCGGGCGGTTAATGATACGTCATCACGGGTGGTCGGCCAGGCTTTCTTTAACGTGATTGAAGTTCCCTGTTTTGAATTCTCTCTTGAGGAGCAATGCGTAGAGAGGCACTGGTATGGAGTGTAAGTAAAACCTCCTATAGGTTTCACTTCAAACATAATTTTTTCCACAAATTCTGCATGATGTAATTATTACTTTCTTTTATTATAAAGGTGTAAGAGATATGAGAAAGTGCCTGTTGCTGTGATTAGAGAGTCAATGCCATATGATTTTGGAGGCATTGAAGTTATTGATGTGTTGACTGTAGCACCTCCTAAGATAAAATTATCTGAGATAGATGAAGGCAAGAAAGAAGAATCTCAGAGGTCAGAAAGCACAACACAGTCAAGCACCTCAGGATCTAAAAATCCTCCACTAGAAGAGCCTTCACTTACAAATGTCGTCACAGCAGCTGAGGACTTCATCAAAGTACTTGCTACAGTTTCCACTTCACAAAGCTCATCTACTGATGGTGGTAACACAGGTGAAGCACAGGCCTCAGACAAGAAGAGGAAGAAGAATGCAGGGAAAAAGAAGAAAGATCAGAAGAAGAGAAGAGGAAAGGGGAAAGGGAAAAAGAGAAAACAGAACACAGGCAGGGTTCCAAAAGTCAATGTCACTGTATCTCCGTCTGCCAATAGAGGAGAAGATGTCATCAACAAGAAAACTTATGTGGGAGACCCTGGGAATTTTGACTGGGTCAGCAAGAACGACAACTTCATGAACAGCCGATTCAGTCCTGTGGGAGACACTGAGCATAACAATAAGATGATGAGGGATGAGCATCAGAGGACACCTGACGAGAGTCAAGTTGCCATGACCACTGCACCAGATGCAAAGCAAGAGGCTAAAATAATAAAACCACAAAAGCAAATCAAGGATATGGAATTTCTGCAACTCTTCCCCACAGTGACTGTCACCAGAAAATCTACTCCTGCTATACCGAAAGAAAGAGCGGCAAAAAAGAGACAGAGACATCCAACTCCAAAATTCCTTCCTGTAAAAGACACCCTACATAATATGATGACAGATAACACAGCAGTGAGTACAAATAAAAGCACCAGCTTAGCAGGTCTGACAGCACACACTCCCATCAGTCTACCATGGGAAAAGGCACCGCACAACGTCGAGTCCCAGCGTGAAAAGGGATCTGCGTTTAATGCCACCGCACAGAATACACCCATTGTTGGAGCCAAAAGGCTGAGGTCGAGGCAGAAAGGGGGGAGGAGGAAAAGTCGGAAGCCACATAGCTCTTCCTCCCCCACAGACACCTTAACAACAGAAGAACCAAATGTTCTCCCTACTGACACAACTCAAGATCTGTCTGTTAGCCCATTTCCTGAAATACAGAATGGATCACAGAAGCTGCAGCCTAATGGACCAAACAACATGTCAGAAAAACCTACAACAGGTGTGTCTGGTAGAATTCGACTTAAAACATTAAAGGGCACAGTGGTCAGAAAAAATCCTCGACTACACAAGTACAATTCATCTTTAACAGAGGATGTTATCAAGGGAAGGGAAGAGGCCCTAGTGGTCATGGTTACCAGTACCTCAATGGGATCAGTTGTAGCTGATCTTGCTTCTCAGGCAACTGATGCTGAGGCAAGCACTGGGCAGCTTTTCTTTTCTAGACTACAGACTATCACTCCATCCATGCCACCTCTCAAAACCAGAATATCCAAGAGAAGAAGATCAAAGAAGAGGGATGCCAAGAGCAGACGAAAAAACAAAGGAGGAAATACTTGGGTTTAACTACCTGAAACAAAGTCAGTGGAATGTGTCTTAGTAGTTAGCCTGTGTCATGATGACCAGAGCTGTTAGTACAATAAGAAAGACATGATTTTAAGCATACTTTTTTTTACTACTTGCTGATGATAGATGGCACAGACTTCCCTTTATTTAACACTGTCATTAAATAAAGAAAGCTGAAAAAACACTGTCAGAATATTTGTTGCATATGTAGTGGAATTATAATATCTACTGAGTTTAAGCTTTGGTCTTCTCAGACTGGAGAGCAAAAGGATTAAGTGGGGAAAGGTTACATTCTTTACAACATAATGGTTCCTTCTACCAGCTCTACAACTCCATGACTATATGACTAGCCAGCACCAGCACAGCAAATCCAATTTTCTGTCAGCTGACCCTCACATGTTCAACAAAAAAGATCAGACATCTATCATACACTGGCTGTAGATATGTAGAGATTTGATCCAAAGATTGAACAAAATATAACTAAAGTACAAAAGAATGCTGTGCATCTTCTTTAATCCATATAAATACACGTTTCTTTGCATGTAAGATATGCAAGAAGTAGGGAATACCGGTCGTACGATTATTCAAATTATGGTGTGATGTGAAAACTACAACCATTCACACTCTAGACTCCTCCCTCAAAGCCCTTTGGTACTTTTCACTTTTAGAGTTGGAGCTATGAAACAATGTGCACCTTTATTCAGGCAGTCCATAGAAGCATAATTACATATCGTGGGGGTTTATACTACAAACCTACATTCTGTTCTTTAGAATTAAATTGGACTGGTTGAAAACAGGTGGGACTTGTTATAAAACTACAGACCCTGAATGTGCATTTGTACATTAACCTGATCTTGACCTCGTTCTTTTTCAGATTCTAATAGTAAGTTGCTTCAAAGACAGAAACACAAAGCCACAGAATAAATATGTTCTATAGAGATGAATAGAAGCACAGCCTTTTATAAAATTTGTGAAATAAAAAAAAATAAATAAAAACATGAAATGTTTCACATGCCAGTAAATTTAGGACATACAAAGCGAGATCTTTTGTGATTTTGTGGCCTTTTGTGACTCTCATGCTTTTGCCTAGGGCACAGTTACTGTAACACAGTTGAAACTATGAGCACTTTGTTTTTTTCTCTCTCTATGTCCTGATGCATTAACAGTCCATATTCTTTCACACATTTAGATATAATGTATAAAACAAAAACCCATAATACTGGTATCTGATAAGAAGTAAGGGGAGTGATTTATAATTCATACTTGGAAGGAAATGAAGGAGACATTTTATTATAGTTAGATCCATTAGATATGGATGAAGGTGATTACACTCTGGTGTTATTCAAGGGTTCTTCTCTCCTGTTGTGTATTTGGTTGTTATGTTCCTGGTATATCATCAAGAAGATTCAAATGCTTTGCAAAGCAATTCATGCAGCGAAGACACTGAATGTAAAAACCTTGACAGGATAGCTACCTTGACCCTTACAGACAGCCATCTTTCCACAACCATATACATGTCAGGTCTTGGAGTAAATGCTGTTTATATTATTTCTTTGTCCACTGGGAGGTTTTTTTGTTTGTTTTTTATTGGTATGTTGCAATTGACTGCAAACTTTTCATTAACAGAATTTCAGCTTAAGGCACATAGGAGCATTGTATTTTGAGAATGTAGTGCACTTACAGTATATTAGAGCTTATCACACTTATGCTACTTTTATTTATGGAGTACGGTCCATGTGATAGCATCACAATATTTATAATACTTATTTTCCCCTTACTTTTAGGGCTGTTTCTAAGCATTTGAATGTCCTAAGCTACAGCCAACTTGTATTATGTAACTTCTATTTATGTGTATCTTTTAATTTAATCTTTTTTGTCAAGTGCTTTGAGAAGTTACTTCTAAAGGACTGTACAAAAAGTTTATAATAATAACAATAATAATAATAATAATAATAATAATAATAATAATAATAATAATAATAATAATAATAATTATTATTATTATTATTATTATTATTATTATTATTATTATTATTACAATAGAAAATGTCATACAGAGTGTGAGGTTGGATGAAGGATCCTTAGTACCAAAAATTTTCAGAAATGATGAATTATATACTCACTATTAACTGTGTAGTGTAGTGCTCACATAATATGTCATTTGTGGAACAGCTGGGAGAGATATCACAGTTTTCAGCCTGTTTGCTCCAGAAAAAATTAATGAGACGATGTGAATAGATTTAAGCAGCATGTTGAAATACTGGTTGGGAGATTGTGACGGCATCACCATTACCAGGTAGCAAAGATAAAGATGAGTGTAGTGAAAGAATGATAAAGCAAACTGAGAACGTAAAGAACATTTTAAAAAAGAAAGAAAAAAGTATAAAATTCTGTAAGTGTCCACCAGATGGCGTCTAAGCCGTTGGAACCATTTTCTGGGCGTTTTGATGAAACCTGTAAATTTGGAAATAAGTTTAAGGAAGAATGAAAATTACCTTTTATTGTTCTATTTCCTAGAACTCCAAACAGCCTAGTGGATTACTGAATAGTTTGATGAGAATTAAAATGATCATATGCTATTTACTTCACAGTCTAACACAATTAAATGTTTAGGGAAGTTTCAGAGCAGAAGTATTTTATGTGACACATGTTTTCGTTTGCTTAGGAATCCCTTCCACAGTCCCACTAAGGAATGTGTCTGTTTGCACAGGTTAGTTTTGAAAACACAAGATCAATGATCAGAGTCGGTCTTACCTTGAACACAGGTGTCCTTCGAAGTCCCTTGGTCTTCTAACAAAGGATCCTCTTCAAAATCCTCTACCTAATCTATTGGTCGAATCTTTAAATGAAGGAGTCAGACTTTTTTGTCTTTTCAGGGTCCTCACAATGGGAGGCCTTGTTTTTATTAACAGCAATGTAATACAGACAAATGTGTGTAATATATGTAAAGTAAAATAAAAAAAAAATACAAATAAAATCTCCTTCAAATAATCAAACAGTATTAGAATAAGTAAAAGTAATTAAAATCCAAAGATTATAACAAACCAAGAAACACTCTCCAAGTGTAAGCTTGCATTTGTTCTCTGATGCACACAGAGTGTAACATGCACCAAGCCTGCCTACACTAGAATGCACACCCAGATGACATTTCATGGACCTTATATACACTTTGTATTTCGCTGTCGAGTCTGGACCCTTTGGGCTTTTTTTGACAGCCAACATCAAATTTCATGCACCAAACATTTCTAGTGTGCGACCCTCAGAGTGCTACTCATGTTTGTTCCCTGTCTTTAAAGGTTAACAATTCTATATATGGTTATATGATTGCGGTTAACTTCCTTCAGCTGCAAAGCAGTGGTTACATATGACTGAAAACTTCTCTCGAATTTTCGACAGCGAGTGTTGAAATACTTCATTTGCAGATTTCACCCGCGAATGCAATAATTCGGCATAAGCAAATCTTGATGTGAGTAAATGTCACAGTGGGCTTTTAAGATTTCACTGTGAGAAACAATCATCTAAGTTTACAATCAAAATAAGCAATATTAATCTTATCACTTCTATTATAGGAGAATACATGAATATAAGAAAAAGGAAAGCGATTCTGAGTTCTGAACTTCTGAAAATAAAACTTAACGCATTATAATCTTTCTTTCTTTTGGAATCTTCTTCCAGCTGTCTAGGTACAGCAGCTGATCCCTTGTTGTCTTCTTTTAGTCACTCATATTTAAGTCTTTCAACTCTTTATCCAACTCTTCAACCTTTTGTATTTTTACGTCTATTTTCCTTTGTCTATTTGCCTTATGTCTCTCCTTTATTTTCCTATTTTTCCTTCTCTTTGTACTATTTATTTCTGTCTGTCTTCTGATAAGTTAACAATTGGTTGAGGTGTATCTTTGTATTTATTTAGGTATGTTGGCTGAGAACCAGTATTGGAGCCTAGGAAGATTCCTGCAACTCCATCCTGTACCTGCCAGGGTCTTACAACACAGCAGAAAGAGTTATCTACCACCATCAATAAAATATATATCAACTGAGAGAATATCTTTTGCAGTTCTAGAGACCTCCGGAGTTCTGGAGAATGCCACTGATGCATTATAGTTCTGGCAGTTTATATTCACCCAACACCATATTATGACACTTCCTTTGTTTTTTGTTTTGTTTAATTTGTGCATACTATCTATACACACAAAACCTGAACTAATAATTAAACCCTTCATGAGCAGAACTGTGTTTGTAGAAATCTTCAATCTGATTTTCCAGGACTGAAGGAAAGAAAACCTGCTTTTTAGGAGGCCTAGAATTTATCTGAATTTAAAATCTTTACAATCTTATAATTTGGTCAGTGGAAACTACTCATTTTACTTAACATACATCTTTTCCATCTCATATACTGCATGACCAATGTAAGAAAAAAATGCGTAGTGTAAAAATAAGACGATGATTTTGAAGATCTTAATGAAGAACGAGAAGTTTATTCCAGCATAGCAGTGACAAAAAACGGCATACTTTTGGTTCGCCGGAGTCAATAAGAACCCAGAGCAAATCCTGCTCACGCATTTTATACTGTTTTCCTCTTGTAGTTTAAATGAGGTTCTGCTTTGAATGTGTATTGAGCGTAAGATCTGAGTGTCTCCCAAATGGCTGGGTCACACCTTGTTATTTAGCCAGATGTCTTTAAATGTTAATCACGGTCACATATACCTTGTCTTGTTATTGTTACAATTGTTATCAGTCAAATAGTCCCTTTAAATGGTAATCGCAGTCACCGCGGTCACACAGACAATGGCTTGGTATTGTTACAGTTATCAACCAAGTGGTCACTTTAAATGGTAATCGCGGTCACCTAAACCCTTTGTTCATGGTGATCCTTGGTGCCCAGTGTCGGTGAAGCCCTGCCTTAGGTTGTTCCCCTTCGGCCCTCAGAGAATCTTACCCGTCATCGGGTCAACTTCACCTCACTCACACTGGTTTTAGCTCCATTCCATAAGGCAACCTTATCACAGGTTTTCTTAAAATTTGGTTCTATGTAAAATATTACTTGGGTTTGGAGCAGAGACATTCAGAAACCATCACAGCCAACAGGAACGTCCCACATTGATCATTGAATTATCTGCAATTTGCCGTTTCAATATAGTACACATACATTGTTACATCTTTCTCATTCTTTGTCAATGCATTATGTTTAATAATCCCATACACATTTGCTAGCTATACTTTCAGAAACCAACGTCAAATCTATAGCTGACCCAATTCCACGTACCAAGTCTATTCTTGTGTTCCTGCCATCATTAAGACAAACTAACCTATTACTATCTAATATTTCTTCAACAACATCCCCATTATGATCATCTTTACTACTTCCCCATAAGGTGCTATGTGCATTAAAATCTTCACACCAAATTATTTTATGATTCCCTGACCCTATAACCTTTTCTAAATCTGTACTCAATCTATTACAAGGATTATAATAGTTGAATATTCTAATATTATGTTTCTCTGCAAATATCTCTATAACCACCAATTCAAATTCTTCAGTCTCATTAATAACTCTATATTTTAATTCATTTCTTATAAAAGTTGCCACTCCACCTCCATTACCTGCCTTTCTGTCTTTCCTAACAATTTGATACCCTTGCAGAACAAAGTTTAAGTTTGGTTTTAACCATGTTTCTTGTAGACAAATTATGCTCGGTTTTTCATCTAATTGATCTATAAACTTTTTAAATTCTGTTCCATTTGCATTAAGACTTCTGGCATTCCACTGAAGAATTGTTAAAATCATTATTGTTATTAAGTGCTTCCACATGTACTTAATAACAAGTACAATCTGATAACAAAATAATAATAATAATAATAATAATAATAATAATAATAATAACAAAAGATAATAACAAAAGTACAAAATGAATTTCCCAATCACACAAATGCTACTTCTACTTTTACTGGAGTCTCTGTACTTCCACTTGAGTAAAGGATGTGTGTACTTTTGCCACCTCTGACCACAGTACATGGCAGGCCCGGCTCCAGATATGAGATGAAAGGTGGGCCAAGCGATATTCCAGATGGGCCGGTCGGATTGGGGGGTGGGGGGTTCTTTAATGCTTTAATCTCTCATGTCTATAGTTTTAATACCATATATTTAAGACAATTGTCAGGGTTGTTTGTTATTGTTGTGTTTGTGTTTTCTTCATTTTTAATATTTTTTGTACATATTTTGGAACTATTTAGTAACTTTATATATAAAAGGGTTAACATGTTTATTTTTACATTCTCTCTTTTTGCATTTGTAATATTTTTTTGACCCCTTAACAGATCTTGTATCAATTAAGTAACTTTAGATTTGATAAATAGGGGCATTTCTTTTAAAATAACTTTTTACATCAACTAAAACAAACTTGTTACTTGAGTGAAGACGGGGGTATGATATCAGAACCGGATGGTAAGGATTCGCCCTGTTTGAATCATTCGGGACAGAATTGCTGCATCTTTCAGTGGGTGTATTTGTGCTTTTGACACCATCGGAAGCTGCAGATGAACTCGACTCATCCATTTCTCCGACCTCATTGCCGCAAATGGATGAGGAGGTGGTAGCTGTGTCCTGGAGAGCTAAAGTGGTTTTCTTTTGTCTTTTCGGAACAAGAAATCTGTACATGTTGTATTTTATTAGGCTATATATAGTGTGTTAATCAAGTTCACTAACAGTTCTAATAAAGTTACTGTGACTGTCGTTTATTGCTTTATAAGCACGTCCGTTTACCTCAAAGGTTGCGTGAATGTGAATGAATGAGCTAAGTCTGTCTGTCTAGGAGGGGGGAAAGGGGGGTTGGGCAGAAATTAGAAAATATCGTATCTCGAGCTGAATTGAATATCGCACCAAATTTGTGATTGGCTGTTATGTGGTGTGGGGCCAGGGTGGGACCCAACGAGACACCTGGGTGAAAGATCGGAGCCAGCGCTGGTGGGAAAACATATTTGATTCTGGCGCGATGCACGACACGCGAGTGACGTACTTCTGTTTGGGAGGAGTATAGCGCTGACGTATGTGGCTTGAACAACCACATTCATTTACACCTGTCCAGTTCCATCTGAAATGCGTCCCAGCTAGACCACCTCCTGAAGTGGTTTGAGGGATCGGATTTATATCCGTCTCGCAACCGTTTTGGAGGGCGTTTACACCTGGTCTTTTTACGATCGGGTAGCTATCGGATCACAAAAAACACATGAAGTGACCAGGTGTAAAAACCCCTTAGTTACTTTAGAAACGCTTTTAGCTATAATTCAACTGCCACACTGCGTCGGGCTGATTCAGTTACTTTAGAATCTTAACAGAATTATAACAAACACCAAGAAGTTTCAGTTACTTTAGAAACAACAATTTACATACAACTCTGTCACCACACTGCGTCGGGTTAATTCAGTTTCGTTAGAATCTTAAACAGAAATGTACAGAATAGGCTTAACAATAACTCCTCCTGCTTATGATCAGTAAACTATACTCTATGTTCTATTCTACACTAAAACATTTCTTTTCTATGTTTTTTAAACGAGGGGGTTCCCTGAGTCAAAAAACAGCGTAAAGGAAGAAAATACCGCTTTTCTTACCTTTCCCCACTTTTTTTTTTGTTATCCTCGCTGGGTGGCTCGCCAATGTAAAAAAAATGCGCTGGTGCAAAAATAAGACGATGATGTTGAAGATCTTAATCAAGAACAAGAAGTTTATTCCAGCATAGGCGTACTTTGGGTTCGTCGGAGTCGGTAAGAACCCAGAGCAAATCCTGCTCACGCATTTTATACTGCTTTCCACTTTGTAGTTTAAATGAGTCACTTTAAATGTCACTTTTTTCAAATGGTCACTTTAAATGGTAATCGCGGTCACGTAAACCCTTTGTTCGTGGTGATCCTTCATGTCCTTCTGCCACACCCATATTTATAATTGAATCAAGTTTATACGTTTAGAGTCCTAAACGTATTACCTTATGATACTTGATAACTTTTTAGGAATGAGCTCTTTTAGATGTGTACCTTGGAGTGGAATTTGGGTGCAATTTCTGTAATTTCTTACACCATTAATTTTATTTTAAAGATTTTTTCTCCTGATTTACATTTACATCTGTGCAACCTGCAAACAGTGTGAGACAAAATACAGTGCAAACAAACAATAAAAACATTACAAGATGGTACACAAAAGCAGCACTGACCAGTATACATACTGTATATGCTACTGTACATGTGCAGAAATACTGTACTGGAATAAACACTGTGAATAGAAATTTTAGGAGTGGAGTAACTGGCATATCACATGTATCTGCCACACAACGTGCACATGGTTATCCTTATGTGACAATCTCATCCAATACAATAAAGAAACAAAGTGAAATTAATGCAGCAAAAAGAGAGAAACGAAATAAAAGACAGCAGAGATAGAAAGCAAAGAAAAAGGAAGCTATGGAAAATTAACTAAAAGAAATGGGTAAATTGTTGTATGAAATAAAGAAACTGAATGTATCTGATTAAAACTGTAAAGAAGAGATCCAGAAGGAAGCTGATTCAACAACAGGAGCAGCAGACACTGTACCTAGACAGTTGGATCAAGAAGATTATAGAATTGTTATAAGTTTTCTTTTTCATTTTATAGAATTATAATTTTCCTTTTTATGTGCAGCCTAGGAGACTTCTCAGGATGTTTTGCAGAAGCATGAGATCATGAGAGACCTGACAGGATGCTGACAGAGGCAGAATGACCGTTATGAGATCATACAAATAAACGGAATAAATAGGGTTTTAGAACCAGTTATCGGTGTGCATTCACCTTGATTCAAGCTCATTGTGTTCTACTTTGTTATTGCTTATAAAGGGTGCATCAGGCGAACAAACGCAGGCTTACACTTGGACAGTGTTTCTTGTTTTGTTTTATCTTTGCATTTTACCTATTTCTACTTATGCTAGAATTGTTTGACTATTTGAAGGAGATTTTGTTTGTAATTTTCTTTTCTTTTACCTTACATATATTACACACATCTATTTGTATTACACTACTTTTAATAAAAACAAGGCCTCCCATTGTGAGATCCTGAAAACACAGAAAGGTCTAAGTCTGACTCCTTCATCTAAAGATTCAATCAATAGAATAGGTAGAAGAACTTGAAGCAGAACCTTTGTTAGAAGACCGAGGGGCTTCGAAGGACACCTCGTTCAAGGTAAGAGCAACTTTAATTGTTGATCTTGTGTTTTCTAAACTAACCCATGCAAACTAGGACACATCCTTTAGTGGGAGGGTGGAAGGGTTTCCTACACACTCCGAAAACAAGTGTCACTAAAGGACACGTATGTCAGTATAATTACTTCAACACGTAATATAGTAACAGCAATTATATGAGGTATTGTAATGTATTGTGCAAAACAGAAATTGACTGAAATGTGTGAGACATCATGTGTAAAATAATGTGGAAAAACCTGCATGTAAACAGTTTGATATGGTGATGCTGTGAAAATGGATGTATATTAAAATAATGTGTATTTGGTGTAGTTCAGTGCAGTCCATACAGTTGATTGTGTGTGTGTCTGTGTTTGTGTGTGTGTATGTGTGTATTGTGTTTGGTACAGTTCAGTTCAGTTATTGAGGAGTCTGATGGATTATGGAAAGAAACTGTCACACGGTCTGGTCTTGATAGCCCGAATGCTTCTGTACCCTTTTACAGAAGGCAGGAGGGTGAAGAGTGTGTGTGAGGGGTATGTGGGGTGTGTGGGGTCATCCACAATGCTGTTGTGGCTGCAGCGTGTGGTGTAAATGTCTGTGAAAGAGGAAAGAGAGACTCTAATGATCTTCTCAGCTGTCCTCACTATTTGCTACAGGGTCTTAAGATCCGAGATGGTGCAGTTTCCAAACCAGATAGTGATGCAGCTGCTCAGAATGCTTTCAATGGTCTTTCTGTAGAACATGGCCAGGATGGGGGGAGGGAGATGTGCCTTTCTCAGCCTACGTAAGAAGTAGAGACGCTGCTGGGCTTTCTTGGTGATGGAGCTGGTGTTGAGTGAACAGGTGAGGTCTCAGCTTCTCAGGTGCTGAGGGATGATCATGTTGAATGTTAAACTAAAGTCTATGAGTAGCATTCATACCTAAGTGTCATTAATGTCCAGTTGGGTGAGGGCTAAATGGAGAGCTGTGGCAATGGCATTGTCCATGGAGCGGTTTGGACGATATGCAAACTGCAGGGGGTCCAGTGAAGATGTTAACTGGGTCTTGATGTGCCTAATGATGAGCTTCTCAAAGTACTTCACTAGAATGGGTGTGAGTGCAATGGGATGATAGTCATTTAGACAGGACACACTTCGTTGGCATGGGAACGATAGTGGTTGTCTTGAGGCATGTAGGAACAACAGTGCTGCTCACAGAAATTTTGAAGATGTCAGTGAAGACATCCCCTAGATGTTCTGTGCATTCACTGAGCACCCTGCCAGGAATGTTGTCTGGTCCAGCAGCCTTCCGTGGGGTAACTCTGCATAGAGTTCTCCTCAAATTAGCCGTGGATAGACAGAGTACCTGATCGTTGGGGAGAGGCATGGTCTCCCTTGCCACTATGCTGTTCTGCACCTCAAACCGAGCATTGAAGTTGTTCAACGCATCTGGGAGGGAGGCATCACTATCACAGGCAGGTGAAGCGGTCTTGTGGTTTGTGATCGCCTGTATGCCCTGCCACATGCACCGGGTGTCTCCACTGTCCTGGAAGTGGCTGTGGATTGTCTGGGCATGTGCGCGCTTTGCTTCTCTAGGTCCATAAGAAGAAACGATCAGACTAGAACACTTGGAGCTCGGGAGTGGAAGATATAGCTTGACACAGAGAGAGGAAAAGAGAGAGAGAGAGAGAGAGAGAGAGAGAGAGAGAGAGAGAGAGAGAGAGAGAGAGAGAGAGAGAGAGAGAGAGAGAGAGGAGAAAATTTTCAGCCTGGACTTAAACACTGAAACTGTGTCTGAGTCCTGAACACTTATTGGAAGGCTGTTCCATAACTGTGGGGCTCTACATGAAAAAGCTCTGCCTCCTGCTGTAGCCTTTTGTATTTGAGGTACTACCAGGTAGCCTGCAACTTTTGATTGAAGTAGGCGTGAGGGATCATAAAAAAACTAAAAGATCACTCAAGTACTGTGGCGTGTGACCATTAAGTGCTTTACAGGTCATTAATAATATTGTATAAGCATTGCAAAATTTACTGGGAGCCAATGCAATGTGAATAAGATAGGTAACACTATTCAGATCTATAAACTGATAACTATCAGTCAAATAAGACCTGAGTTGGGAAAGGGCTGTCCCTTTAACAACAACATGTTCTAGCCTATCAAGTAAAATAGCATGGCCAATGATATCAAAAGCTGTACTAAGGTCAAACAACACCAGAAAAGAGACCCAACTTTAACCAGCTCTGTCTCTGTGAGGCCTAAATCCTGACTGATACATTTCATTAACATTACATCCTATGTAGGTATGAGCATAACTGCTGAGATACAACCTTTTAGTTTCTAAGATCTTGGAGATAAAGGTGAGGTTTAATATTATCCTATATTTGGACAGCTGGCTTGGGTCAAGGTCAGGATTTTAATGAGAGTTTTGATAATCGCTAGCGTAAAAGATTTCGGCACGTAGCCCATGCTAAAAGAAGAATTTATTAATGAACCACTGAAATGTTATTCTTCTCCTCTTATACCGTGTTCCTGTATTCCCACACAGTTATGATCCAAGCACATTTGTCTTTGTCTCATTAGAGAAAACTTAATTGTTTCTTTGCAATGTTGTCATGTTTTGCACATGACAACCAGGTTGCTGTGTGTTAAGAAGTTAGCAGCTGCTTCCAGTACAATGTTTGTTAAATTGAGGTGATGTGGACTTAAGCCAGGACTGGGATGCTCAAGCAGCACATAAAAATGTAATGGCCAGGTATTCAGATACTTCTGGCCATGTAGTGTAGAACAAACAAAGAAGAAGAAGAAGGAGAAGAAGAAGAAGAAGAAGAAGAAGAAGAAGAAGAAGAAGAAGAAGAAGAAGAAGAAGAAGAAGAAAATTTTGTAAACGAAAAAGACTGGGTTAAATTAGTATAGAGAAAACTATTGATAAATCTCACAAATGAAATACAGTGATACAGTGATCTCAAAACAATTTTCCCCGTTTAAATGAATTAAAATCCCATTAATCCGTTCCAGCTCGCAAAATTCCACTCCAGTTGTTTTGTTTATGTGTTTTGAATATGAAAAATGTACAAATATTGCATAAAAACATACAGTAATAAAAGAGAAGGTTAAAAAAATACTGTATCGCTTTACACTTAAATGGAACTTAACTAAACTTCACTAAGATTAACGAACTTAAATCAAGCATCGCGTTAGTTCTGGCAGGCCACGTCGTCAAGCGTGCATCAGCTGTTAATCAGCTGTTTATGACGCGCACCAATCCGGTTACAACATCCATATTACCCGACAATTTAAATTCCAATTCGTAGAGCCGCTCTAGCGCTTCGCTGCTGCCGCGATCTAATCCCTCCTCCAACCCCGACTCCACCATGCCGGATACGGGGGTTTATTCTATTTTCCAGTCGCTGCTCTCCGCACTCTGACCCTGCATGCGCACGGACGGGCGCGTGGATTTTTGTCCAGAACAGAACCATACCGCCAACACTAACTATATGCATATCATCTAATATCAATCAATCTTTTGACAGAACTGAAATTCTCTTAACTTAACTGAACTTAATTGCTACAATTTCTGTTTTCTTTACATTAATTTTGCGTAATTTTCTTCATCGCTTTTCTCTTCACTTGTTTTTGCCTTTTTTGTCACTTTTTTGCGACTCTCCATAGGAAATGAATGACTCCTGTTTGGACCGTCGTTTGTCGTGTGCAGTGGAAAGGCGGCTTTAACCGAGTGAGACGCTGAGGCGGGTGAAACAGAGCACACGTGGTTGTTGGGGATCTTTGTTTCGGCGGCGGCGCTCTGATGCTCCTATCTCAAAAATTTGCTCGTATCTCAAGACAAAAATTTGGTCGAATCACAGCCTGTATCTCAAAAAAATTCGTATGTCAAAGCACTCGTATCTCGAGGCATCATTGTAGCCTAATCTGTTGTGGTCTTTTGAATATACATACAGTTCTGTGAAATACAAAACTAACCAGGCAATTTGACTTATTGTGTAAAACCCGCTAAACTGTGTTCCTTTAGCAGGCTCAACACTGTACATCATTTATCTTAAGCAGGTTCAACACTGAACATCTCACAACAAAAGATCTGAATTCATCTGAGAACTGAGCTGAAACAATTTCATAATATATTCTTTACAGTATGATCATTTTATATATATATATATATATATATATATATATATATATATATATATATATATATATATATATACAATTTTATTTTGATCTTTTTTGGTATATTTAATATAAAAAATTTTAAGTTTGATGGCATACTTCAAAGTGCACACCTTATATTAGAATAAAACTTTAAAATCAGACATTTGGCCATATAATGTAGAACAAATGCAGCTTATAAAAATCTTGTCCACATTTGCTCAATATCAACATCTTACGGTCAAAACATTTAAAAACTGTGACAAGACAATTATATAAAATGTATTTTGTGAGAAAAATGTTGTGCACCATAGGTTCAGTATATGAGAATGACCTTAAATTTCATCGACATGGCTGAAAGTTTGTAGACACTCGACCTTCACACCCGTGATGAACTGTGATGCAGTATATGGACCAGGATAAAAAGAATAAATAAGAGGTCAGCTGTGTTATTATTATTAAGTTTGAAAGTCTTTATTTGAAAGTTTTATTTATTTATTTTCCATCTCACCCGCTGTAATCCCCGGGTTTTCCCCATGGGGTCTGAATACCTTTATTTATATACAAATTTGAAAAGATATAAAAGGATAGATAAAGATATAAGCTGTACCCTTGTGAAAACTCTAAACAATTTTTTGTAAAAGAAAGATATTTTCCTAAAATGCAGCAGAATATTTGTAATAATGTAAGGTGAGGTTTTGCAGCCAGGTCTTGTGCATAAACTTGCTGTATTTAAGACAGAAAGAGACTTAGAGTCATAGTACATTTTTATAATATTCTTCTATTATATTTTATTTCAGAATATTCCAGTTCTAAGACATATACAAGATTGCGGGTCATACGTTTTTAAAGCATTTTTTCTGTAGAACAGCGTTACAGAGTGATAAACATGCTTACTAGTCTCTATATATAGTCTTTCTCTCTCTATATAGATATGTTCATGTAAATCACTGCAACATTATCATAAACACATGGGAAAAACAATGCTATAATAAATTGGAAAGAAAAACATCTGAATATTGTTTACTTTAACAAAGACAAACGGTGTTCAAATAAAATGCTTTGAACATACAAATTCTCCAGTAAGTGACACTGATCACTTATAGACTTCATATCCTTTTTCCCCCTAAAGAGTCATAATGGTAACGATTAAAGTACTGACAGCCAGTACTGTGCTGACAGAAGCAGTGTTGCTTCCAGAATAAAAGACGTTTCGACCATTAAGTGGCTGCACAGGGCGAAAATTATCAATCATAGCAGTCCCATTTACAAACCAGAGATCAGAGAATGCAGAAAGCTGTGGAATAAAACACACCAAAATCAGCTGGCTTGAAACACGAGCCTCTCACACTGAGCACAGTTTAGTGATACTTGATTAGTTACAGTCCTGATTTCTCATTATTTTTGTTTCTCAGATAATGTGTAAAAATGGAAGGAATAGCATCATCAGCATATAAAAAACCACTAGCCGAGGCTCTGATTCCAGGCACTGGTTCCTTATTAGTCTGTTTGTTTTTGTTTATTTCCAGCAGGTTGGGCAATAAGGTATTATAAATACAACTTCAGAAGGTTTTGCATAAGCCAAGACTGGCTAAGCATAGGTGGAATAACATCTATAAGCTTTGGATGATGTGAGAGGCAGTTTTTATGTAAAATGTTGACAATAACTTACTTGCTGGTGGCTAAGTGGAATGATGCTTTCAAATAAAGTCCAGATGACTGACTCTGCACAGTCAGGTGTGGTCAGAGAGCCGCTATAGCGGAAGTAGCTAGTTAGTGGATAATCAGGTAGAAGCATTTCCAAATTCACAGATCCTAGTGTGGTTTTATTGCCTGTAAATGAATTCCATCAATAAATATATTCAGTCAATCTCAGGACACGACAGGAACAGCTTTGCTACTAAAGACATACCTTTGAACTTTAACTCCGTTCTCTCTGGTATGCAATAAATCATTATAAAGAGATATGCTATCCAGAAAACAGGAAAAAGAGTTGGATAATGAATCAAGCCATATAAATTGGTGAACTGTACCAGGGAGGCTGATCTGAGGCAGGGCATTTATGATGGAGTCATATTTCTTGTTTGCACTATCTGATTCCTGTGAGATAAGAAAGGGCAACAACTGCTTTAACAAATATTAAATTCCATAAGAACCTTTAAACATTTACTGTATAGTCCACAAATAATCGGATATTTTTGTTTAACTAATACTGACTTAGTAATGAATTAATACATGCACTTCCTAGGAAATAAAGAAGCATGCAACAGCCAGTTGGGTCATACAGTATATGCTTCACCATTAATGCTGTTAATATTTAAAACATAATGACTACATGTTAGGCCTTAAGAAATACTCTCATCATTATACGACACAATTCTTATCATGTCTTTGAATAGCTTTGATTTTTGAATGTTGTCAATGTAAAAAATAAAAGTAATATTTGTATATTAATTCTTCCAGTCATGGTATTTATTAGAGAATGCACTAATATAATGTTAGGTTTTAA
The DNA here is from genome assembly GCF_022655615.1 of Tachysurus fulvidraco. Lineage (NCBI taxonomy): Eukaryota > Metazoa > Chordata > Actinopteri > Siluriformes > Bagridae > Tachysurus > Tachysurus fulvidraco. The sequence goes on along the minus strand of NC_062528.1, from coordinate 5,035,039 downwards.
TAGTTATTATGATGGTTTTTGATTTATGTCTAGAGGGTTTATAATTTCCTGAAAGATTTAGAGAATGAGCTAACAAGATATTAATATTCTTAACTGTAGTAATCATTTAAAACATTTGTAAAAGTAATTATATGTTTTGTTGGCTTTACAGTAAGGGTTTTAAAATTTGTAAATGTAAATCCTAAATTTGTAAATTATATATATATATATATATATATATATATATATATATATATATATATATATATATATATATATATATATATATATATATATAGTTGTTATTTAAAACAAAAAATAGACCTGGTACAAAAATCCAAGAACTGCTATTCCGGTTCGGTCTTTAACAGCCTCTTGAACAGTATTGTAGGTTTCCTTTATGTGGACAATATGCATCTGCGGACACAAAGACATTCTGTAAATATATTCAAATATATTAAAACTAGCTCACCATGCTAAATGTACATCGAGAGAGAGAGAGAGAGAGAGAGAGAGAGAGAGAGAGAGAGAGAGAGAGAGAGAGAGAGAGAGAGACCTCCATAGGATACCGCTCTCCATCAATAGTGTGCTCTGATCCTAGCCCACCATTCTTGCCCCAGTGAAAATGGACTTCCACTGCTTTGTATTTTTCACTGAGCCCTGCACCTTCAATCACAGCATCACCTGACAAGTTAAGCTTGACTGTGGATAGAGAAATAGTGATTAGCTCCACAACCTAATCTAGACAACCAGTGATTGGTAACAAATTGGTTACAAAAATAACTACATAGTTTTCTGTGATGGGAAAATCAAAGCCACATAGGGAAAGGCATGGATTTGTCATGGACATATTAAGAGTCAAATATTTAAGTGTAATATCATATAATATACAATAAAGTGTTTTGGAATCCATGTTTATGAATTCATACATATAAACATATATATTTGAAAGTAAATATTAATTAATCATAGTATGATATACAAGTCCTCCTCAGTACAATCAGTTATATAATGAGTATAATCTCAGCTACTCATTTGGATTTATTCAGATTAATGTCTCACCTGTGTGACCATTATTTGTGATAATGCTTTGGAAGAATTGTTGGTAACCATGCAGTATGATTGGGTTACGTGTGTGATTAATCAGCCTTTTTGTGACAATGTTAATAGGTGACTGGTTTTGGCCACCACAGGCTGATGCTATGTCCTTCCATTTATCTGGTCCTACAGAGTAAAAACAGGCTGTGTTAATTACTATGTCCACGTAAGTATTTTTCCCAAATTTTAAATAGAAAAGTTACTTTTTGTGAGATAATAATCAAAACTCACCTTTGCAATTGTTGTCACAAAAAACCTGGGATTCATAGCACCATTCTGAAAGAGCAAGGTTTATGACATGACAGAGTGGATGTTTTACTATTGCAGCAATATTTACACAATAGACTAACACTGAAATTATGTTTAAGTGAATGCTGAAAGAAAATGAACCTCAAGAATGATAAATTCATACCAAAAACACACCTCACAGATTGAGTAGGAAATTACTAATTAGAAGAAGAAGAAGAAGAAGAAGAAGAAGAAGAAGAAGAAGAAGAAGAAGAAGAAGAAGGAGGAGGAGGAGGAGGAGGAGGAGGAGGAGGAAATGTAGTAAATGAAAAAGACAGAGCTAAATAAGAATAGAGAGAAGAATTGATAAAAAAAAAACCTCAAAACCAGGCAATTTGACTTATTGTGTAAGAGACAAAATAACTCACTAAGCGTGTTCCTTAAGGTACAGTTTCAACATTGTACATCATTTATCTTAAGCAGGTTCAACTTTGTACATAATTTATATAAAGCAGGTTCAACACTGTACATCTTACAACAATAGATCTGAATTCAGCTGACAACTGAGATGGAATCATATGAAACAATTTTACAATATTCTCTTTTAAAATTCCTGGCATACTTCAAAGTGCACACCTCACATTAGAATAAGACTTTAAAATCAGACATCCGACTGGTTAATTTATTGTTGTTTAAGAAGAATGTTAGTCCAGTGGCTAGAAGTGACAAGGTGGCTTGAAACCACCATTTTAGGTAGAACATGAAAGAAATCTAAATATACAGTACTTAGAATATGGAAGATCCAACTAACAACTGTATGCTGTATAGTAATGTACAGTCATCACCTTCACTCTGCTTTATTAGCCTGAAATAAGTTTTATTTCCAAAATGTCATCCTTATTAATACTGTACACGTATTCATTTCAGACCAAATGTGTTATTCGAACATCTAAATAAAATTATTTAAGAAAAATAAATATAGAATTGAAATTCCATGACATACCTGCACCTCCAGTCATCCCCAACACAGAAACTAAAAGAACCAATAACAGTACCATTTCAATTTTGCTTTGTTTGCTCACTATGACTACACAACTCAACTAAAGTTGGATTTTATACTTTATGGCGCTGTGGTATCTTACAACACATATCAGTAACTCCTCCTTTTTAATGTATCCACCAAAGGCAATGGGGAACATTTCCTGACAGCATGAGAACTGTGTTTACATAAGGATGTACCCAGAATATATCAAACATAATTATAAAAAAAAAAAAATAACTCCTCAGGGTACATATCCTGACAGATGAGACATTTTTATGTGGTTAGATTGAGGAAGAAACTCCAAAAGCTATAAAAAATTGTGATAAGTTTTGAGAACTTGCTGTTTTATTACGTGTGTTAATTCCCATACACATATAAGAAAAAAGCAACATAGTGTTTGATGATAGTCCATTATCCAACAGAACAGCTTAGAACTATAGCAAAGTTGTACTGTACCAATGGAATGCTGTATAAGATATTCCCCCAGGCAAAAAGAAATCCTCTTCCTTACAGAAGATCTCCCATATACAGTAGGTGTTCATTTAGTGGAGTGATAGTGTAGTTAGGAGTGATCTGAAGTGACCAGCAATGAGTCCAGATCTAAATTCCATTGAACACCTGTGGGAGACCTTAAAATTGCTCTTGGGAAAAGGCGCCCTTCCAATATGAGAGACCTGGAGCAGTTTGCAAAGGAAGAGTGGTCCAAAATTCCGGGTGACAGGTGTAAGAAGCCTATTGATGTTTATAGGTAGCGATTGATTTCAGTATTTTTTCCAAAGAGTGTGCAACCAAATATTAAGTTAAGGGTGCCAATAATTTTGTCTGGCCCATTTTTGGAGTTTTGTGTGAAATTATGTCTAATTAGCTTTTTCCTCAGTTTTTTTTGTTTGTTTGTTTCAATACTCACAAAGGAAATAAACATGTGTATAGCAAAATGTGTAATTGTAATACTTTTCTGTGAGAAATACTTTCAGGGGTGCCAATACTTTTGGCCATGATTGTATATATGGTTGAAATGACTGTAAAAGCGACTTGACTTGGCGTGTAACAAAAATGAAATGAACCAATCTGTCAGCAGCTTCTGTAAGTTCATAAGTTTGATGAAAATTTATCACCTTAAAACTAAATTGAAATAATTTCAACCACAAAAAAGGTTGTCAACCTTCCCAGTGATTAGGAATGTATCCAAAAATCAAGATAGTGGAAACTTAATTTCTCTAAATACAGTATAATTCTAAATGACCATTGTCATGCTTTACAGGACCATTTGAAGCATTGATTTGTTCATCACTACCTTTGATGGAGAAAACTCAAAAGAAGAATCCTTTATCATTGACACACATTATAACACAAGAAAGTGTATTTAATTTCTTCACATATCCCAGCTTTGAATTTGGTGTCAGAGTGCAGAGGCAGTTATGACACAGCACCCCTCAAATAAAGAGGCGTGGAGGGTTGTGTCCGAAGCAATTGTTCTTTTCTTTCCTGTGCGGACAGTGTACTCCCGCACCATCTGGTCCATCACATCCACGCCGCACTTTGTGACAGTGTTTGGCAGTGGTGGTATTATCAGTCTGAATCACGCTGTGCATGCTGCTAAGAATGTAGACGGTCTTCTTCCGTTTGGGCGCATACGCCGTCAGCGTAGCAGCAGTGGTTGAAAACACCTAATAAATAAGATAAATTGTTATTTTCATAGCACTTTTACACACAATGACACAATGACACACTTCGCAGTGTTGATTCTAAAAATTAGAAACACATAAACATAGAACCACAAAAGACCTGCAACATACATGAGTGGTGAATTCATTGCGATCTGTGTGTCTAGCAGATTGAGGGATTTCCCGGCGAATTTTGTTGACTGTGCCGAGGATGGTGGTTTTCCGGCTAAGAAGTTTATGCGCAAGTGACAGCGATGTGAAGAAATTGTCCGTGGTAACATTTCTGCCCTTGTCTAGGAATGGTTCCATCAGCCTCATCACTACATTTTCAGACAGTCTCTCTCCACTGGGACGACTAGGGTCCTTGCAAAGATATGGGAGGACATTACAAATGTACTTGGATTTTAGGTCGCAAGCCACCCAAAACGTGATCCCAAACTTGTCAGGTTTAGATTTTATCCACCTCAGCACAAAAGGAATTAGCAGCCCTCCCTCCCCCACACATACAAACAAGCCACCAGCAACCATTCACACACACACCCCCAACTCCCCTGCAGATTGCACAGGTAATGACCATATTTACACATGAATTGATGCTAATGATAACCAAAAGACTAGCCAGTTAGCATCCACTTGGCTAAAGGAGGGTTACAAATCTCTGGGACTTCTAGTGTTATGGGCCTTGCTCAGAGGTCTTGTCTATACATTGGCAGCTTGGCAGTGATGGGTCCTGAATCCCAACCTTCCGATGAACAACCTAAAGCACCAAAGCCCTTGAAATTAGCAACATAAAAAAACCCTACCAAATTACCCTGAAGTTCCATTAGTGACATCTGATTTATTGATGCCAAAAGTGTCATTAGATGTCCCCTGGTAGTCCAGTGGCAGGATCCCGTGCTCTCATCGCAGTGGCCTGGAATCGATTTCCTCCCATCCACCGAGAGATTATCTCTCTGTGCCGGTCTCAAGCCCAGATAAAATGGGAAGTTTGAGTCGTGAATCGACCGTAAAACCTGTGCCAAATCAAATATGCAGACAAGATGACCCGCTGTGGCCATAAGATAACAACTATGCAGGATATATTAGGCAGCAAGATAAAAGTCAGTTTACTAATTTGAAATGTTGGAAGCAAAAAAAAAAACAGCTGGGCATCTGGGTCAGAGCATCTTCAAAACCGCAGGTCTTCCTGGTATGCAGTGATTAGTAACTAATAAAAACTATCCAAAGAAGGCCAACTGGTGAACCAGCCACAGGGCCTTGCGTGCTCCAAGCTCATTAATGTGCCTGGTCTGATTCCTCAAAAGAGCCTTTGTAGTACAAATTACCAATTTTTTTTGCTGGCTATGTACATGTCTGTCAGAAAACACAATGTGTTTCAGATTTCTGTGTTTGGAGCTGCAAAAAATGTGATACATCAGACCAAGTCACCTCCTTTTGCTGTGATGCTTATGTGTCCATTTTAGACACTTTCTACTGCATAAAAAGAACACACCGCAGTATTTTTATTTATTCTCCACAAAAGACAGTTTGCAGATGTTTGTATGCTATATATAAATAATTAATAAAGATTTATACTTCATGGAGCACCTTCACTTTTGGCTACATGCAACAAAATGAAATAATTAAAACAAGCAAATTATATAAATTTATTAATTCATTCATTCGTCTTCAGTGACGAATAGGTTTGATTCCGATAGATTGAGTTGTATTTGCAGGAATATATTAATAACCGTTTATCAAGATTGTTTCATTTTAATAGATCACAGAGAAATGTACTGTATTATATATTCTTTTAAAACACGTGTATCATACTCACGACTCGCTGGAAAATGGTTTGCTTTTCTTAGTTTCATTTTGCTTAGCCCGAACTTGCAAAACAACAACAACAACAACAACAACAACAACAACAACAACAACAACAACAATCACTACCTTGTGCTAACTATTCAACTTGACGCTAGTTTCACTCCTAAGCCGTTGCCTAGCGACCTCTTGCGTCCTGCACGTGCCATCGTATTGAAATAAAACATGCCTTTAATACAAGTGCTCTCTTTGTTGGCCTTTTTCTGATGCATTTTGCATGAAAATGTTATAAGTGTGATCTATCTATCTATCTATCTATCTATCTATCTATCTATCTATCTATCTATCTATCTATCTATCTATCTATCTATCTATCTATCTATCTATCTATCTATCTACCTACCTATCTATCTATCTGAAATGACCAGACTGTGATAGCTAGACAACTGGGTCAGAGTATCTTCTACTGGGTCAGAGGTGTTCAAGTATGCAATGGTTAGGAAGGATAACTTGTGAACAGGCAAAATTCTGTTGGGAAGCACTGGCTCTGAGCATTCATCTGGGTGCTACTTTGACCCCACCTACTGTACATAAACAGTACTGCACAGATAGCAAGAAAGCGTTTGCATTTGCATTTGCATTCAGTAATGCATTTCTATTCACCACGTTTGTAAACAGTAGCTATTTAAGATACTGACATAGTATAGTCTAGTACAGACTATTTTTTTTCTGTCACTAAAACAAATTCCTCGCACGTGTAAACATGCCTGGCAATAAAGCTTTTTCTGATTCTGATTCTTCTTCAGTGTAGGGTGTATTGATGGAGACTATAAGAGAAGTAAACTGTGGGGTGTGTTGATGGAGACTATAAGAGAAGTAAACTGTGGGGTGTGTTGTTGGAGACTATAAGAGAAGTAAACTGTGGGGTGTGTTGATGGAGACTATAAGAGAAGTAAACTGTGGGGTGTGTTGATGGAGACTATAAGAGAACTAAGCTCTTGGTCCCTCTATAAGGAGCTACGCGCCAGGTTTAGACGGTGACGTCGAGCTGCAGCGAGTGTGAGGAGGAGAAAAGGGGAGGAGCCAAAGGGGCCCCAGAGCAGACGGAGAGGAACAGCTGCAGAGCGGCAGAGCTGCTGCTTCACCCAGTTACACTGACGGGAGAAAAGGCTCACAACAACAAACAGCGTATTTAATACATCACTCACACTGTAGATTAAACAAACCATAACATTAAAGATGGTTGACCGCGAACAGCTGGTACAAAAAGCTCGACTAGCTGAGCAGGCAGAGAGATATGACGATATGGCAGCAGCCATGAAATCGGTAAGTCACCGTTTTATTCCTGATAACAACAGCTTTATCTATATTTATCTGTATTTATCCGTATTTATTTGTATTATTCCTCCCTCTTTTCTTGTCCCTGTCGGCTGTCAGAGCTGTTAGGACATGTGGGTGAAGCTCAGTTACAGAATAAACAGTGAATTGTCCTGTTTAGATCCAGACAATATAAGAACACCGGTGTAAATGTGGACCTTCTGCTCTTCACCTGATCATTAGAGCGGTGTCACACAACTGGGTGTCTTTTATCATGCTGTATTAGATCTGCTGCTTTGGGCGGTGCCTTCTGTCGTCTACATTACAGTCTAATGAATGAAGGAACAGACACACAATATGTACCCAGATGAGCTCCAGAAACTCTTTCATTAAAAAGAACTATGTAAAAAAGATGTTTCTTTATATAAATCCCATATGATCATGTGACCATATGACTGACTGATCCATGTGGTGTTTTATCCATTCATCCATTATTCATTCATTCATTCATCCAGCAAGCTAAACGTTTAAAAGCTCCACATCTGGACAAGATAAAAGATAAATCTTACCCTCATTTATAATCACTATGGCTATAACGACAATCCTCACCATTGTTGTGCTTATGTCTTTGTGTGTGTGTGTGTGTGTGTGTGTGTGTGTGTGTGTGTGTGTGTGTGTGTGTGTGTGTGTGTTTTATTTTCCCACAAATGTGCATTTTCTCTCTAAGCCAACGTCAGAGGCGGTAGAAATCCTTCTCGAAGCTTCCATCGCTGTCATATTGCAGTGGGGCCCAGCACTGCTTTCTCATTTAT